>NC_133666.1:588932869-589232869 GCF_037893015.1 Macrotis lagotis | reverse complement strand
GCCCTTCCTTATCTCACATTTTTAACCTTAAAATACTAGATAATGGCACAATGACACACAGAAAGAGTTTAAGTGGCCTTATGCCACCTAAGAGGAAGGGGACCAGGCAACTCTGGCCAAGTCAACAAGCATGAGCATGTGAGGTAAACATTAAAGTAGAGTTATACAATCAATCTCCTCCAGGCTTTGGCTTCTCACTGACCAATGATGCAGCACTAGGCCTGTGTGAACATCAGTCATGTACATGGGCCAAAAATAGAATTAGAGATACTAAAAATTTAAAGGTAAACTAAAAGTTCAGAGGTTCATCATCCATCCCATCCTGATCAGGAATCCCCTCTATAAAATCCCCTGACAAATAGTCATCCAATCTCCACTGGAAGATCCTACGAGAAGATAATTTTAGTATTTCCCCATTTTGTTGGACAGTCTATTAGGAAAGGGAAATTTTCTATCAACTATTAAGACTTCTCAATTCACAAATCTGTTGTGGATCAGGATTACTGGTATCCATTCAGACTTTGAACATTAAATTACTATGAAGTTGAAGCCAACAAAATATCTTATACATCATGGCTCTAGAGAAATACATATTTGATGAGAATGTCACCATCTAGAATATAACTGAATCCTTAGCTCAGTAACAAACTAAGCTATCAAAATGACTCTTGTATAATGAAAAGAAAATTACTAACAGTAATTCTAAACATAGAAAATGCACAATAATTAATAAATCAATACCCTTCTCAAATCCAACTTAGCCAGTCTTCTTGTACACTACTTCCCATCTCCTAGGAGAGAAAAGAAAAATAAATATAAAAATGGTAGGAAATGAACTTACTGTTTCTCTACTAACCATAAGAGCAGTCTTCTATCTACCTCTTTCTTATCTATCTACTTTTACTATACTCCCCCAATTCTCTTTCCTTCAGAAAAAAAGAGAAATCAAAACCAGAGTTAGTACAGCCTACTGCTGACACACAGCTCATTAGTAATGAAGGGAGCAAGACAGAGTTTCTGCTATTTTTACTAGTAGTAGGTGCTTCAACCTACTATTTCTGGTGAAACTGGTCACATGCTCCACCCCCTTGGTGACACTATGAATTAGAAATCCTGCCAATAAAAGAAATCAGAATAGAATGAAAAAAGGCTGATCATCATACAAACATCTCTTTCTAATCAACCCACATTATTCTTTGGGGACCACTTTGTTGATTCAGAGATCTTCTATACCATTTGTCATTATAATATCATCTCCTTTAACCATAAATCTATTTGGTGACTAGTCCTGTACTATTGAACTTGCTAAGAGTGGGGTGGATTCTTCTCCCATCCTCCTCCTTCATGCAGCTCGAGGATATCTGTTGTCAAATATATTATCAAAGAGGGAAGAACTAAGGACATGTCATATCAGTTCCACTTTATGACAGCTTCACATGGTTAGAGATTTTCCTTACAAAAAGTCAAAATCTACCTCTTTGTAACTTCCACCAAATGCTCCTAATTCTGTCTTCTGGAGCAAAGAACGACTCTGATCTCTCTTCCACATGAAACCCTTGAAGACAACTTTCATTCCCCAACATCCCACCTCCCCCCAATCTTACCCAGTTTGAGGAATACTGACATTTAAGAGAATAGTCTGTTAAGTCTTTAAAAATACTTTCATATTTATTGCCTCTTTTCTGCCTAACAATCTCATAAGGTCATCATGATGCAAAAGATAAATTAGTTGATTAAGATCACAAAGTTATTCCAAAAACAGATCCTAACCTTTTGTACTTGGCTCTCTTTAATCATGCCATCTCCTGAACTTGGGATGCACATTTACCTTCCATCTTTACATGTTGTAATGCCACTCATTCTTAAGATTTCAAAAGGTCAAAGTTGGAAAGGATGTAATTTTTCTGCTGCTCAATTTCCTTCTCTGTAAATATAGGAGTTGCATTGGGTGCTCCTTAAAGAGAATACTAGAGTTTCTTGCAAATGAATATTTCTGCCCATATCTTTTAAATGAACATTTTTAAATATTCTCATTTTAAAGCTACAAATAGAGAAATATTTTTCCCTGACCTAAAGACCTGAGTTTTATTCTTTTATTCTCTTACAAATAGGTAACATTTCTATTCCACACTGCTCAAAGAAGTAATTGCATATAAACTTTGCTGCCCATCTGCTTTGATAGACTTTCAGAGAATAACACAGGGGTAGGTAGAAGATAAGGTAGAAGGAGCATTAAGTTTGGTTTTAGGAACCCAGGTTCAAATTCTGGTTCTTAGAGTTAATAGTTAAGCCTCTCAATGGGGTTAATAAGAGACAGTGTATTATAATAAATAGAGACCCAGTCTCAGAACCAAGAAAATCTATATTCAAATCTTATTACATGAAACAACCAGCTTTGAAACCCTGGGCAAGTTATGGAAATTCACCATATTCTAGACAATTCTCAATACTATAAATTACCTGTCCAGTCCATGTGCCTACCTCTTTGGAGGTGGTGAAAATGCAGTAAGATTTAATGAACACAAAGTACTTTGCAATTCCTAAGAATACTTTGTAAATATTAACTATTATTATCTCCTTCATGCATCATCTGTGAGGATGATGGTTGTACTCTGTTTTTCAAAGAAGACCTTGACATCAGCAAGGTTGATACCATGACATGTATGAGAATTGGATCTGATCTAAATCACTTTTTCCCTCCAACTGCTTCCACTGGTCAGATATGGATCAGGATGACTAGAGAGAGCCTGGATACTAGAAAATCAGAGTTAAGTGACTTGCCCAAGGCAACACAGCTAGTAAATGTTGACTACCTGAGGTCACATTTGAACTTAGGTCTTCCTGACTCCAAAGCTGATATTTCCTCCACTGTGAAAGGGTTGGACTAGATAATCTCTACTGTCCCTTCTAGCTATTATTTATTTTAGAATTTCATTCTTTTAAACCCAAAGAGTAATGGTTAACATGAGTCCTAGGTCAGGGGAGAGAATGGAAAATAACAGCTGTGATGTCTGAATCATACTCTGTCTTTCCAAGCAAATTATAAACTCTTTGAGGGACTCTCCCTCCTATTTATTTGGCATCCCCTTGGTAAAGTTTAGAGACTGTCTATACACAGCAGGAACTCAGTCAAAGCTTATTCCCCAATTCAGACTGGGCTATACATGACTAATGAGCTCAAACATGCCCATGCTCAGCAACTCTGAGCTCATTCCTCTCCAGGAACCTGAGACTTGAGCAAGAGTGAGCTCACTAGGACAAAGATTATATGTCAACACCTTGAGAAAATTTTAAAATCCAATGGGAGAAAATGGGGAAAGACTGGCAGGTTGAAATCCAGGTGAAAATTTTTTCCAGTGTTAGAATAATCCCAGCATGGTTAGAATGTTGTTGAATATATGTTGGAAGGAAGCTTAGACTATACTGCAGAATCTTATAATTAGAGCAAAATGAACCTCAAGGATCATTTAGTCCAACCCCTCTTCTCATTTGTGTATGAGAAAACTGAGACCCAGAAAAGGAACAGATGGGAAGAGAAATGGATTTTGTAGTGGTTTCCTGAAATAGTAAAGAGAATCCAGGAAGTATTATGTACAAGGATGTATAAGGAAATTTGGAAGGCAAGGAGAATCTCAACTTGTATTAATATGATCCATTTTGTACTGTGTCCTCTAGAAGATAAGATCTAGAAAGGTCCTTAAAGATGTTCTCATCCAGGAGGTCTTAATCTTTTTTTTTTAGTGTCACAGACCCCTTCAGCAGTCTGATGAAACCTATGAACTCCTCGAAATCATGTTTAATAACAAATACAAAGGAAACTAATTATACTAAAATAGTTAATAAAAAATTTTAAGTTCACAGATCCCAGATTAAGAACTCATGATTTAGTCTAATCTCTTCATTCACTCCAATTCAATAAACATTTATGACTACTATGTGCCAGATAATATTCTAAGTACTAATGATATAAAAATAGGCAACAAAGCAATTCCTGCTCTCAACTGAAGTCCAGAGAGGGGAAGTAATTTCTTTAAGATCATACCACCAGAATGGAGCAAAAACAAGATTCAAATCCTGGTCCTTTTCAAATCTACCCCAATCAAGGAAGTCTGAGATTAAAACAGCATCATCCCTGCCAATTTTCCAAATACATAATCCTGGGCCTTCATAGGGAAACAAGTCAGAATTCCTCTTTCAGGTGCTTAAAAAATTGGTTTGTATTCGCACCACATCTCTTGGATTTGGGCCTTTACTATTTTCTAGACCAATTTTTTGGTCTCACTGTGCACTTGCATAAAAGTGGATATTGGCCACCAAAGCTATAATGGTTTAAGTCCAAGAATGAATTAGGAGGTGGGAGAAGGGACTATTACACCTGGAAGACAACTAAGCTCTTGGGCTCCCATGTGGATGGTGCAGTGTTTCCAAACAGAATTTTTGGCTTTCAAATGCCACTCATTTTAATGACCTTTGGGGCACAATAATAAGCCATATCCTTTACCTAATTGGCAGTAAAGAGGGCTCTTGGCACTTGGACAATAGTATCTGGCTTCTTCCTGTGTCTGTATTTCATACTTCACATGTATTCATGGAGAAGCTCTGCCCTCCTTTCTGTGAATGCAGTAAACAAAGCACAAAAGCAAGCAATTAGATTACAGAGGTGCTATCAGCTCTGCTTCTACTTGGACTTACAGAAGATTCCAAATTGTCCTTCCCCCAGAGTTCAATAACAGGGGGAGGGACTAGAATCCTAAAGTAGGAAAGGATCTTAGATGTTGTCAGAGCAAATGGAACCCCCTCTACCACCCCAAATTGGAAGGCATCTACCCTTTGTTTTAATCCCTACAACTTTGCAAGACAGTTCCTTCCTCTTCTGGACAGAGGATTTGAAGAAGACTCCTCTTTGTGAGTTTGAAACAGCATCTGGTCTCAAATACTTACAAGCTATGTGACCCTGAGCAAGTCGTTTAATTACATAACTTGTCCAAGGTCACAGCTGATAAATGACTGAGGCTAGCTATGAACTCAGGTTCCTCCTGACTCAAGGGTCAGCACTGTAGCAACTGAACCACCTAGCTGATTCAGGTTATCTGTTTCACCCCTCTTCCCTTATCCTGTAAGGGTTACTCTTAATCCAGCGATTTCCCATCCAGTACTTTTGCTTTGTTTTTTTTTTTTTTTGTTCTTGTTATTTTTACAAATACATATTATATGCAAATGAAGATACAAAACTCTCACTCTTTGCAGATGACATGATGGTATACCTAGAGAATCTCAATAAATCATCAAAAAAACTACTGGAAACAATTAGCAACATTAGCAAAGTTGCAGGATACAAAATAAACTCTCAAATACTCAACTTTTCTACATATGACTAGCAAGATACAGCAGAAAGAGCTAGAAAGAAATCCCATTCAAAGTAACCTCAGACAGTATAAAATACCTGGGAGTCTATTTGCCAAGGTAGACTCAGAAACTCTTTGAAAAAAAAATAAAAAACACTTCTTACACAAATAAAATCAGATTTAAATAACTGAGCAAACATCAACTGTTCATGAATAGGTCAAGCTAATATAATGAAAATGAAATTCTACCAAAATTAAACTACCTGCTTAGTGCCCTACCAATCAAAATTCCAAAATATTACTTTAGTGAGTTAGAAAAAGTGGTAAGTAAATTCATATGGAGAAATAAAACATCAAGAATTTCCAGTGATTCAATGAAAAAAGTGCAAAAGAAGATAGCTTAGCCCTACCAGATCTAAAATTATATTATATTATAAAGCATCAGTCATCAAAACTGTCTGGTATTGGCTATGAAATAGACTAGTGGGGGGGGCAGTTAGGTGGCACAGTGGATAGAGCACCAGCCTTGTAGTCAGTAGTACCTGAGTTCAAATTCGGCCTCAGACACTTAATAATTACCTAGCTATGTGGCCTTGGGCAAGCCAGTTAACCCCATTTGTCTTGCAAAAAAAAACCTAAAAAAAAAAAGAGTAGAAATTTATTATTCTAAAAAAATGCATTTTTGAAAAATCAGCCCAGTCACAACTGCCAGAGTGTTATACCCTAAGAAGCTACATGGTCTGTCTTGACCAATTCTAGTCTCTATCTGTGAACCCTCAGAAATCCACCCTGTCCAAAAAATGTTTTGCCTAACAGACTTGATAATACCTTAAAATTCACAATTAGTTATTCATTTCTTTGGTTTGAAATTGTTAACATGTAAGCAATTTCTCCAAGAGCAGTAAAGCTTTTACAACAACACTGTCAATAGATTTATCATTAAGTGTGCTATTTGGGGGGGGGGGTAGAATCAGAGCTCAACCTTGTTTCCTTTAATTTCTAGAAATGTGGTCCTAAAAATAATAACTTTTTTGAGTCTTGGCTTCTTTATGTGTAAAAGGAGGACTATTAATATTGAAGTAATAAATATCTAATAATATTGTGACTGAAGCATTTTCCAAATTTAAACAATTTCCTAGAGTAGGCAAGAAGGATGAAGTGAAAAGGAAAGGAAGGAGAAGCTCAAGAAGTGAAAAGAACCTCAGGAGGATTCTATTAAGGGAAAAGACAAATTTTAGCAACTTTATTAGTCTGAGGTACCTTATTTCTTTATCCCATCTCCAGGAAGCACTAGTAAATATTTCACAATCAGTTCTTTAAGGAAAAAAAGTATCCTTGATACACTTTTTTCCTTTATTTGTTTTTGAAAATTAAACTGCAAATCTGCTTTGTACAACTTGCTTTTTCTTTTAAATATATAATGAAGTTATGTAAATTTCTTTTTTCCCCTTTTTTCTTTCCTCATCTGCATTATTACCATTTTCTCCATCACTTTCTCAAGTGTAGACAATAAACAAAACAGTAAATCAAGCCTTGATTTGTAGCCCTTGCTGATTTCCAAGATGTAAAAGCTCACACTGAAAATTTAACAAGTGACTCTTAGGAGTCATCCTAATCTGGTTCAAGCACTCCCCTACAGGTCATCTCTCATATGAATATAAGAAAAACCTCCCTCCCCAATTTAGACAAACTTTCCTTCCTCCCCATGCCCTCACATCCCTCTGGAGAACTGGACTCAACATTTTATAAGAAACCATTTAATAATAGCTCTCCAACCCTCAAATACCAGTTTAAAGTCTCAAAGTTTTGCTTTGTTTGCTTTGTTTTTTGTTTGTATTTTCTATTCAAGAGACTGTGTGGTTTAATAGAGAGAACACTTTCTACCCAGAAATCAAGAGACATAGGTTCAAATTGTATAAATTAAGTTATTCAACCTCTCTGAAGAATGAGGTGACATTAATAGTCCTTCTACTCCCAGAGAGAGAGAGCAGCATTTGGAATAAGGAAGTTTTTGTTTGTTGTTGAGTCAGTTCGGTTCTGTCTGATTCTTCATTGTCCCATTTGGGGTTCTCTTGGCAAAGATACTGGAGCGGTTTGCTTTTCCTGTTCCAGATCATTTTAAAAGAGAAAACTGAGGCAAACCAAGGGTCACAGCTAGTAAAAGAGTTGAATTCAAATCTAGCCTCTGGCATTTACTAGATGTTTAAAAATACAATTGCAATATATATACCAATATCAGAGAACAAAGGACAAAAACAATAGCAACAAGTCCTTAAGTCATTTCTGCTGACTCAATTTCCTCACCTCTAAAATGTGAATAACAATGACACTTAACTCCAAAGGTAAGGATAAAATGAGATATTTATAAATTTACTTTGCAAACTCTAAGGTATTAGTCATTAATGTCCTTAAGAGCTTTGTAAGGCTTAAAAGGCTATAGAACCAACTGATAAAAATCTTATCAGGGGAAAAGACAGGAAGGGAGAAACACTATTATCTGTGTTCCCATCATATCCTAAGGATCAGGAGATTTTCACATTATCTTGCAGCTATAATCTTCTGTATGTGTTGTCTCTTCAGTTTGAATATGAATTGTGAGAGCAAAGACAGTATCATTTTCCTATTTAAGATCTCTGAGCATGGTGCTTTGTGCAGAGTAAGTGCTCCAAAAACACTTTTTTTATTCATTCATTAATCACTTCTTTTCTCTGGGACTCATCTTCCCCATCTCTAAAATGAAAGGGCTGAACTAGATGTTTACTATTTCTGCCAGTTCTATGATTTTAAAAGTTGACAAGCAAAAGTATTAGCCTTCCTTCCATTCTCTAGATTAAAGGGTCAGTTAAGTAAGGGCCATAAATGATTTAATTCAAAAGATCAAGGTTGCCCTCAATCAAAATTCTACAGTCACTGATGCTGACTCCTTTATATTTGAAGAGATTACTCCCTTGAGTTGCTATAGATAATCATTATCATCATCCATCTTGTGATAGTCAACCTTCTGGTTGACTCAACTGTCCCTAGACAACAGACATAAAATCCATTAATTATATGCATCTTGAGAGGAGGGTATGATTTTTGTCTTCTTCCCAATGCGGATCATATTTTTGTCTGTACTGGCAATTTCATATGAAAACTCCCTGAATCAGTGCAGATCTCCAAAATTCAATATGCAATATCCAATATAATCCATAGCTTGTAGTCTTAGAAAGCTTGTCAGTTCACTTAGAAATTCAGAGACTTGCCTATGATTATACTTTTATTATGTTTTAAGAAATTTTTTATTTTTTTATTTTATTTTTATTTTTTTATTTTATTTATTTTGAGTTTTGCAATTTTTCCCCTAATCTTGCTTCCCTCCCCCCAATCCCCACAGAAGGCAGTCTGTTAGTCTTTACATTGTTTCCATGGTATACAGTGATCTCAGTTGAATGTGATGACAGAGAAATCATATCCTTAAGGAAGAAAAATAAAGTATGAGATAGTAAAATTACATAATAAGATAACAGTTTTTTTTTTCTAATTTGAGGGTAATAGTCTTTGGTCTTTGTTCAAGGTCCATAATTCTTTCTCTGGATACAGGAGGTATTCTCCATTTGCAAATAGCCCAAAAAATTGTCCCTGGTTGTTGCACTGATGGAATGAGCAAGTCCATCAAGGTTGATCATCATCCCCCTGTTGCTGTTAGTGTACAATGTTTTTCTGGTTCTGCTCATCTCACTCAGCACCAGTTCATTCAAATCCTTCTAAGCTTCCCTGAAGTCCTAACCCTCCTGGTTTCTGATAGAACAATAGTGTTCCATGGCATACATATACCACAGTTTGTTAAGCCATTCCCCAATTGATGGACAAGTATCTTTTACACTAATTTCCAATTTTCCCAATAATTTTTATCAGAGAGAGTTTTTATCTCAATAGCTGGACTCTTTGGGTTTATCAAATAGCAGATTACTATAATCATTTCCTGATATTGCACCTTAGTCTATTCCACTGATCCATGACTCTTACTTAGCCAATACCAGACAGTTTTGATAACTGATGCTGTATAATATAATTTTAGATCTAGAAGGGCTACGCCCTTTTGCACTTTTTTTTTCATTGAATCCATGGAAATTCTTGAAGTTTTATTTCTCCACATAAATATACTTACAACTTGTTCTATTTTTTTTGTGGAATTTTGATTGGTAGGGCACTAAACAAGCAGTTTAGTTTTGATAGAATTGTCATTTTTATTATATTAGCTAGACCTTTCTATGAACAGTTGGTGATTGCCCAGGTATTTGAATCTGATTTTATTTGTGTGAGAAGTGTTTTGTAATTGTTTTCAAAAAGTTTTTGATTCTGACTTGGCAGGTAGATTCCCAGGTATTTTATTTTGTCTGAGGTTACTTTGAATGGGATTTTTCTTTCTAACTCTTTCTCCTGTATCTTGCTAGTCATATATAGAAAAGTTGAGTATTTATGAGGGTTTATTTTATATCCTGCTGCTTTCCTAAAGTTGCTAATTATTTCTCCCAGTTCTTTTAGATAACTTTTTAGGATCCTCTAGGTATACTATCATGTCAACTACAAAGAGTTAGAGTTTTGTCTCCTCCTTCCTTAGTCTAATTCCTTCAATTTCTTTTTCTTCTCTTATTGCTGAGGCTAACGTTTCTAATACAATACTAAATAGTAGTGGTGATAATGGGCATCCTTGTTTCACCCCTGATCTTATTGGAAATGCCTCAAGCCTATCCCCATTGCATATAATGCTTGTTGATGGGTTCAGATAGAGACTACTTATTATTCTAAGGAACAAACCATGTATTCCTACACTCTCTAGTGCTTTTATTAGGAAGAGGTGCTGTATTTTGTCAAAAGCTTTTTCAGCATCTATTGATATGATTATATGATTTCTAATAGGTATGCTATTGATATAATTAATTATACCAACAGTTTTCCTAATATTGAACCAACCGTGCATCCCTGGGATAAATCCTACTTGATCATAATGTATTATCCTAGTGATAACTTGTTGTAATCATTTTGCTAAGATTTTATTTGAGACTTTTACATCTATATTCATCAGGGAGATAGGTCTATAATTTTCTTTCTCTGTTTTAACTCTATTTTAACTCCATGACACCATATTGGTGTCATAGAAAGAGGTAGAGTTCTGTCTTCAGCTATTTTTCCAAAGAGTTTATATAGAATTGGAACCAGTTGTTCCTTAATGTCTGATAGAATTCATTTGTGAATACACCTGGTCCTGGAGATTTTTTCTTATGGAGTTCAATAATGGCTTGTTGAATTTCTTTTTTCTGAGATAGGGTTATTTAGGTTTTTAATTACCTCTTCATTTAATCTGGACAACTTATATTTTTGTAAATGTTCTTCAATTTCACTTTGATTGTCAAATTTATTGGCATATAGTTCGGCAAAATAATTCTGAATTATTGCTTTAATTTCCTACTCATTAGTGGTGAGTTTACCTCTTTCATTTATGATACTAGCATTTGGTTTTCTTTCTTTTTTAATCAAATTGACCAGAGGTTTAACAATTTTATTGTTTTTATCATAAAATCAGTTCTTTGTTTTATTTATTAGTTCAATAGTTTTCTTGCCTTTGATTTTTATTAATTTCTCCTTTAATTTTAGAATTTCTAATTTGGTATTTAATTAGGGGGTTTTATTTGTTATTTCTCAAATTTTTTTAAGTTACATATTTAGTTCATTGATTTCCTCTTTCTATAATTTATTCATGTAAGCATTTAAAGATATAATATGTCCCTTGACAGCCACCTTGAGTGTATCCCATAGGTTTTAGTATGTTGTTTCATTATTGTCATCATCTAAGATGAAATAATTCTTTCTATGATTTCTTGTTCAATCCACTCATTCCTTAAAATGAGGTTATTTAGTTTCAAATTAGTTCTGGGTCTATATCTCCCTGTTCCAGTATTGCTTATGATTTTTATTGCATTATGATCTGAGAATGATGTGTTCAATATTACTACCTTTCTGCAATTTACCATTAGGTTTTTTAATGTCCTAGAACATGGTCAATGTTTGTGTAAGTGCCATCTACTGCACAAAAAAGGTATATTCCTTTCTATGCCCATTCAATTTCCTCCATAGGTCTATCATATCTAGGTTTTCTAACAATCTATTTACCTCCTTAATAATCTATTTACCTCCTTAAATTCCTTCTTGTTTATTTTATAATAGATTTATCTAAATCTGAGAGAGCAGGAGGTTGAGGTCTTCCACTAGTAGAGTTTTGCTGTCTATGTCTTCCTGTACCTCTTTCAACTTCTCCTCTAAGAATGTGGATGCTGTACCATTGGGTGCATACATATTTAGTATCCAAATTACTTTATTGTCTATGGTACCTTTTAGGAGGACATAGTTTCCTTCCTTATCTCTTTTAACAATGTCTATTTTTTCAGCTGCTTTGTCTGGGATAAGAATTGCTACCCCTGCTTTTTTCACTTCAGCGGAAGAAAAATATAGTTTGCTCCAACCTTTTACCTTTTTTCTATATGTATATCTTGTCTTACAATGAGTTTCTTGTAAGCAGCATATTGCTTACTTTTTAAGGGAGAGTTCATCCCATTCACATTCAAAATTATAATTACTAACTCTTTATTGCCTTCCATGCTATCTTCATTCTGTTTATATTTTCTCCTTTTTTTCCCTTTATCTATATTCCCCAACGTTTTGTTTCTGAATACCACCACCTTCAGTGTTTTTGCCCTCTTATATCAACAACATCCCCAGCCTTTTTATCCCTTTCCCTTTTCCCCTTCTTCCCTTGCTTCTGTTAGTTCCCCCTTTTTCTCCCCTTTCTCCCATACCCCCTCCCCTTTTCCCCTTTTAATGCTTGAAAGGTAAGATAAATTTCTTAACTGAAGCAAGTGTGTCTAAGTTAACTTTAAGCCAAGTCTGATGAGATGAAGATTCAGGTGATTCTCACCTCCTCCCTTCCTCCCTTCAATTACAATAAGTCTTTTGTACCTCTTGATGTAATGAGATTTACCCCATTCAGTCTCCCTCCAAACTTCCTTCTCCTTACTGCCCCTCTTTTTAAGGAGGTATTAATTTTAAATCATTCTCAGTCACAGAAAAGTTAGGAGTGTTCATCACTTCTGTTTATGTATATTCTCTCTAATAGAGTTACAATTCTCAAGAGTTGTGAGACTCTTTCTCCCAAGTGGGTATATAGCCAGTTTCATTGTATTGGATAGCAGTGTCTTTTGTTTTGTTTTGTTTTTAACCTTTTCATGTGTCTCTTGAGCCTCCTGTTTGATGTCTAGATTTTCTATTTAGCTCTGGCCTTTTCATCATGAAATCTTGGAAGTCCCCTATTTCATTAAATGTTCATCTTTTTCTCCTGGAAGAGGCTCAGTTTTGCCAGGTAGTGAATTCTTGGCTGCATTCCAAGCTCCCTTGCTTTTTGGAATATCTCATTCAAAGTCCTTTGATCCCTTAATGTTGCTGTGGCCAGATCCTGTGTAATCTTTACTGTGCCTCCTTGGTATTTAAATTTTTTCTTTCTGACTGCTTGTAGGAATTTTTTTTCTTTTATCTGATAGTTCTGGAATTTGGCCACAACATTCCTTGGTGTTTTCATTTTATGGTCTCTTTCTGGAGGGGATCAATGTATTCTTTCAATTACTATTTTGCCCTTTGGTTCCTTGATATCAAGGCAATTTTCTGTCTCTACAGCTGAGGCTGGCCCTCTGGCTTCTCCCAGCTGCTGTCCCTGTGCTGATCCTTTGTTCTCATCTCCCAGTTCAACCACGGTCCCCTGAGACAGACCTTCTTAGTAGGTGTTCTTCTCCTAGCTTCTCTTTCTGGGTTTTGTTGATCGAATTTCTGTTAAGAGGTTTCTCTCATGTTTTGGGGGGCAAAGAGGAGCACTTATCACAGTACCTGTCTTCTCTCCACCATCTTGGCCGGAAGTCCCCAGTTAGTATGTTTTTAAAGGGATGACTTGGATTTTCCTGAGTCTGCTGTCCACTCTGTCTACTAGTCCCTTTGTTACTGTTGTTCAGTCATTTCTGACTCTTCATGAACCAATTTGGGGTTTTCTTACTGGAGTGCTGACTTGCCCAGAATCATACTGCTAGAGTCTGAGTGAGATTTGAACTCAAAAATATGTCTTCTTGACTTCAGGCATATTATTCTATCTAACTGTACCACTAAACTGCCCTAAAAGATACTGGAGTGGTCTGTCATTTCTTTGTCCATCTCATTTTATAGATATGGAAACTGAGGCAAACAGGATTAAGTGACTTTCTCAGAGTCATGCAGTAATTGTCTGAGGCTATATTTGAAACCTAACCCCAGGACCCCTCACTCTATCCATTGAGCTGACTAGCTGTCCTACTTCCACACACTGTCTTTCAATAAAGGGGATAGGAATCAGAACCAGACTGTTCCATAGATCTCCCCATTGAGACTTCTTCTATCAATGTCAACTGGAACTTTAAAAGGTTCTTAACCTGGGTCTATCAACATGTTTTTTCCTAACATTTTGATTACTGTATATCAATACCATGGGTATCCTTTGTAATCCATTGTATTTTATTTTATGCATTTAAGAGTTCTTTTTTAAGAAGCCTATAGGCATCACTAGATTGCTAAAAGAGCACATGAGATTAAAAAAAAGGTTAGGAATACTTGTTTTAAAGAATTACCCAGATGTATGAGAACTCATGTGACTTGCCAGTCATACTATTTATACATACAGAGGCAGGTCTTGGAAGCCAGTACATCAACCCTCAAAAAATCTCTAAGGTTTAGGCAATAGAATACAAGGTCTTGACATTGCTATCTTACCTTGAAAGGTTTCCAGACAATGCATATAGTGTCAGATATGACTGATATCTCGGTTAGCTGTGATGAACTAATTTTTCCTTCTTTCTTTCTAATTCTTTGTTATAAGGAAAGTCTTTTGGGGGGAAAAAAGATAGAATATATTTGGAAACAAATGTGAAAGCAAAAAGTAGTAAAAGTTGAGAACAAGTTTTTTTCCATAATAAGATGTAATAATAATTATTACTATTATTTATATGGTATTTTTAAAAGACTGTAACTTTCATTCATTTCAATTAAACGTTTCTTAAGGGCCCGAGATCACCACCCCCCTTTCCAGAAGAATAAAAGCTCCTTGAAGACAGAGATGTTTTGTTCATTTTTTGCCCTTTAATCTCTAGAACCTAGCAAAGTTCTTTGCACACAATAGGAATTTAATAAAGACATGTTAGATTGAATTGAGTACTGAGACACTAGTCAGAGGCTTAGTGAAGAAAATGTGTTACTTCCAACAAGTAGTATTTTGATTTCCCTCTGTTCTAGTACAATGGGGACTCCAGCCAAGTCTGGAGTGTTTTGCATCCCACTTTGAATGAAGGAGATAGAGAATGCTGACATATTGAAAAGACAGTAGGCCAAATTAAGTCAACAAGCATTTTTTAAAGTCCCTACTATGCATCTGGCAGTGAATTAAACACTAAGGATACAAAGAAAGGCATTAAAAATTCTTGTTCTCACTGAACTCAGTCTAATTATGGAGATGACATGCAAGTAGCATGTAGAGAACAGAAGTATTCAGAATAAATTGTAGATAATCTTTGGAAGAAGGTAGTATTATTAAAGGGGATCAGGAAAGTCTTGTTGAAGAATGTAGGGAACACCATTGATAAAAGAGCTTCTTGGGAGAGAAATATGGATGATTCCTGACTCTCTTTAAGAAAGAGACATAGAAAAAGAATTTGGAAATTTTAGACATATAGAGAAAGTCAAATCTTCAATATGTTCCCGATTATCAATTTTCCAGCCTGGAAACCTTGGAAATGTTTCCCTTGGGGGGCAATCAGGACCTATCTACTTGGTTTGAACTGAAATCTCATCTTACAGCAAAGAGCTCATTCCATTCATATGTTTTCTGGTATTAGCTAAGCTGCAGAATATCTCCAATTCCTGTTTGTTCTTTGACTACATAAACGGGATCATATGCTATTTGCTATCTGGTATTTTTTTTTTATATATGATAGATGTCATAGTGGGTAGAGTCATGGATCTAGAGTCAGAAAGACATTCATTCAATCTGACCTCAGATATTTATGACACTGAAAAAGTCACTTAACTTCTGTCTGCTCAGTTTCTTCATCTATAAAAAGGGGTAATCATAGCACCTACCTCCCAGAGCTTATTGTGAGAATTCAATGGGATAATTGTAAAGTGTTTTGTGAACCTAAAACACTATATAAATGCTAACTTTTATTATGTAACCAGAAGTTTTTAGAAGAAAGGGAGCAAGCTAGTAAGTATAACCTAAATGTTACCCTGCTACTTAAAGCATGACTAGAGAAGAGGTTTTTGGTCTAGACTCTCTGCCCTAAAAAAGCAAATCCCTAGGTAAATGATATTTGAGAAGGATAGAGAGATAAAATTTAATCTGATACTCTACTTAGAGATAGGTGAAGCAAAGAGCAAGTACCCAACCACAGCCCTCTTCTGATTTTCTCAAGGAGGAAATCAAAGGATTGTCAGATTCTAAATATATCTACCCAGGTTGCTGACAAGCTTCATGTTTATTATACATTTAGACAAACCAAATGGACATCCACATTTTACATAGACACTCATACACACACACACACACACACACACACACACACACACACACACACACAACACCAGCAGTTGGGAAATAGGACAACTTTCCTAACTTGTTCTAAAGTGGAAATTTCTGGACGTTTATTCAATCCATTCCCTTAATCTGTCCTTGCCTCACCAGGATACAAATTTCTGAAACGATGATGGGGAAGAGAGGAAGTGTCTAATACTTAGACTGAGACTATGGGCTCAAGTTTATTTGCATAGTAATTGAATGGAGTCTTGGAACAAATGGGCCACACTGAGTCAACAAAAGGAAGATGTTAAGTCACCCTTACTGCTTGTCAGTTGTAAGTTCCTGGCAGAAGGGAAAGGAAGAGACACGTCATTAAATAGCAGGTGTCAACAGTCATTTCTCCACCTTCTCCACCAGGAGCATTCAAATCGAGAAAACTGGTAATCAATGAAAGAGAAATTTACTAAGTAGATCAGAAAGACTTGGGTTATGGTAAGTCAAGATTGGACCAAAGGAAGATTTGTAGAACTGCTCAGGGGAAATGGAGAGCTTGTAACATCTTCAAATGACATAAGCCTACAAAAAAGCTCAGTTTTTCCCCAAAGTTGCTGACATACTTTTTAAAGACTTAGAGAACCTATTTTAGCAAAACTTTAACAAATATTTATAATAGTTTCTTTATGCTTCTTTTATTCTTTGTTTTTATGCATGCCTCCTCTCTTTTACCTTCCTTTCCTCCTATCTGCTTTGTTTCCGTTTTCTTTTTCTTTTTTCTTCCTTTCTTCTTCCTTTTTTATATTTTTTCTTCCTTCTTCCCTTTATTCCTTTTTTCCTTTCTTCATTTTCAAGCTTGGTCAAGATCACAAAGCAAGGCACAGAGCCAGAAATAGAAAGTAAACCCTTGCTTATCCCTCTAGGCTTTTGGTCCTGAGATGTTGATTAGCCTTTTGTTTGTTTATGTTTTGTTTTTTCTCCCATTAATTACTATGCTAGGAAACATTTGTCATTTTGTTTACTGATTCTGTTGCCAGAGTTTAGGGTCTCCAAGATGAATTTAAGAGTGAAAGATAAAGATAGAAAAGCATAGGGGAAGGAGAGGGAGGGGGAGGGGGAGGGAGAAGGGGAGAAGGAGGGAGAGGGGGAGGGAGAGCTGGTTGCAGAGGAGTCTGCACATGGCAGCTATGAGGGGAGTTTAGGCCAGGTTTTTATAGTCTTGCCCATTCTCTAGGTATTGAAGGTATTGAATCTAGGAGATTGGGGGCAAAGAGGAAATCTATCCCCCTTTAACATGACTGAACCCAGGTAAAATGTTGGAAACTGGGGTATTAGAAATGAGGAGATGCTATAAAGTTTACATTTCACAATCAAACAATAAAAGTCAATTAACATCCCGGAGCAAATAATATTTTTACAAAATTTAACAGAAGAAAAAACTTAACAGGATAAAGGATTGCAAAGATGTCCATAATTCCCTGTATCACTTCCATCTCACATTTTCATCATCTAACATTCTTTCAACAACTATATGTTGAGCACCTATTCTGCTCTGTGTTCACAATTGGCTCAGTTGATCTAAGGTTCACAGTATTAAAAGACATAGTTTCTGCCCCTCTGGATCTTACATTCGAGAAAAAGAAGTAACCATAAGAAATAATAAAAAATAATAAAAACTATACTAAAATAACCATATTAAAAAAGTAGAATCTATTATGTATCTAAAAATAGAATAAAGAACTATATAAGTCTAAGTCTTTCCTTGAGGTAGAGGCCATGGGGAAGTGAAGGGAAAGTTTAATGCAGGTGGAGACATTTGAACTGAATCTTAAAAGCTATGTAGTTACAGGTACAGACTGGTTAGGGTGAGGGATCAAGGAGGATAATTCAGGCTGAGAAAATAAGTTAAAAAAAAATTCCAGTGGCTCCCTGTTACCTCCAGGAGTAAATAAACTGTTCTCTTTTAGCATTTCTACTTTTTCCCTTCCAGTCTTCCTTTACTTCCTTTACTCTGGGCTCACTCCTGGAATGTTCCTTATCTCTGACTCTGCTTTCTTACCTGTGCTTCTATGTTTTCCTGGATTTCTCCAAGTTTCAAGTTAAATCTTACCTCTCCAAGAGGCCTTTTTTTTCTGGAGGCCCAGCTGCTAGTAATTTTTCTCTGAGATTACCTTCCATTTATAATGGATATTTCTTGCAATATCTATGTTATTTGCATATTTTCTAATCCATTAGAATGTGAGCTTAGAATTATAATGTGGGCAGTGGATCAAGCACAGGGCCTAGAGTTAGGAAGATTCAACTTCCTGAGTTCAAATCTGGTCTCAGACACGTCCTACCTGTGTGACCCTAGGCAAGTCACTTAATGCTGCTTGCATCAAGTTGCTTCATCTGCAAAATGAGCTGGAGAAAGAAGTGGCAAAGCACTCCAGTATTTTTGCCAAGAAAACCCCAAATGGGGTCATGGATACAATGGAAACACATGGCAAACATTTATTGAATGCTTGCTGAGTGACTAATTGAGGAAATGACATAGACTCTGAATGTTTTTAAATCATGGAATATTGCAAGAATTTAATTAGCACCAAAAGAGTTAAACTGGGGAGGTGGTAGAGAAAGAGACTTGCTTCTGACAGATATTCACAGTAAAACAACCCCTTCTTTCATGGAGCTGGAGAGTGTGACCATACCTCCTTTGCTTAGCTTTTGTGCTGACTCAAATTTATTTTGTATGCCAAACCAGAGAAGAGCTTGAGAGTTCCAAAATCTCAACTATAAGCTTGGGGAGCTTAGGAAGGTAAAAGGCTTCATCATCTTCAATGGCTTTATTTAATTGAATCTTAATTCTAAATGGCTTACTTTATGCTATGACCAAAAAGTCATCAGCCTGACCATCCGGGAAACACTTTCTAGTCACTGTACCCTAACTGATTAGATCTGAAATGACCAGTAGATGGCTCTAAAGTTATTAATGCTAGAAGCTAGTAGTAAGCTGCAATGTTCAACAGTGATTAAAAAACCATTGGAGCAGTCAGTAGCCATGACCCAGTGAAGGGTGAAGACAGTTCCAAAAGAGAGCAAGATAGATCAACTTGATGCCACCAGCAGAAATTATCAACATCCCTACTCTTTTGAAGTATAGGTTGTTGGTATGGATTGTTGTTCAGAAGTCACATATATGTCCACTGGTCACATAAATTCCTGACATGTTCTTCCTCATGAATTCTATCTAGCCATATGTGTAGTGCTAATAGCATATGTTTCTAACATATGCTTTTCTTGTTCACATATATAAGCACTGATTGGTTAATTCATGAGAACCCAGTCCACTGATAATTTAGTAACCTATAGGTGAGTTTACTTTGCATATATATATATATATATATATATACATATATGGAATCTTGTCATTTTATTTGCAATGTTGTATAATTGGATTTTCTTGGATCTTCTGGCAAAAGTACATATATCAGTAGAAGCTTATAAACTATGGATTTAAATGTATCCTAACCCAGACAAGGAGGTAAAAATCAAGAAGACCTAAATCAAAACTATACTTAGTAGCTATGAGACACTAGGGTAAGCCACTTGACCTCTGCCTTTACTTCACTGGAGAAGGAAATGGCAAACCAATCCAGTCTCTTTGCCAAGAAAATTTCATGGACAGTATGGTCCATGGGGTCACAAAGTTGGACACAACTGAACTTCTGAACAACAATCCATACTAACAGTACAATCATTATTTTTCCTAGATCTGTAGGAGGTAGATAAAATATATTTACTCTTAGTCCAAGGAAAAAGAAATGTATAGACAAACAGCTCATTCAAGGTCATAAGGTAGGTCATAGTAAGGTCAAGATTAGGGCTGACTGCTCTTGAGTCCAGTCTAGTAATAACATGAAACAGCATGTCATTAACTCTAATTTTGATTTCTGATATTGAAAGCAGCAAGCATACTCATTTGTAAAACCAAAAACTTTTATCAATACTTGGAAAATATATGCATAAATATATACAAGATATATATGAGATATGTCATACATATGAACTTATACTAAAACAAAGTTTACTTCTAAATGGGATTGAAAAAATATTGAAACTACAAAAATAGGTTATACCGGAACAAATGTATAGCACCCATGGCATTGAAAGGATATCTCTTGTCATTCTTTTTTTTTCAGATATTTATTTATTTATTTGTTTGTTTGTCTGTTTTTTCTCATTTTGTACGAATAATGTTTTTTTATACATTAATAAAATATTCTTGTTTAAAAGTAAACAAAATACCCCCTACCCCCCCAAAAAATAGGCTCGCTTGAGCGATAAAGTAAAGGGGAGAGAAAAAAATTAAAATTAAAAAAATAGTACTAATTGTAGGTATGGCCAGGTGGTGCAATGAATGGAGCACCAGCCCTGGAGCAAGGAACACCCGAGCCCATATCCAGCCCCGTACACCCAATAATCACCCAGCTGTGTGACCCCAACCCCACTGCCCTGCAAAAACCAAAAAAAGAAAAAAAGACCCAAAATAAAATAGAATTGTAATAATAGTGGGGGTGGCTGGGTGGTGGACTGAGCATTAGCCCTTGAGCCAGGAGCACACGGGTCCAAATCTGGCCTCAGACACCCAAAGATCACCCTGCTATGCAGCCCCAGGCAGGCCACCCAGCCCCATTTGCCCTGCACCCCCCCCCCAAATAATAATAATAAAAAATATGCTTCAGTCTTTGTTCCAACACCAACAACTCTGTCGCGGGTGGATGGCATTCTTTATGATAAGTCCATTGCAAAAGTTACTTCCATATTTTTCCACCGTTGCCATTGCTGATCACAACTCCCTCCTTTCATATTTCTCCACTACCATGTACTATATTTTCTCTCTCCTTTCACTCTGACTCTGCTGTAGGGTCGCTGAGTGGCGCAGCAGACAGATCCCTGGCCCTGGGGCCAAGAGGCCCCGAGCCCCCATACCACCCCTGAGGCCTAGCATCCACCTGGCCCTATGGTCCTGGGCAGGGCTTCCAATTCCAGCCCCAGCTTCACCTGCTTCTGTTTCCTGGATCTGGGCTGCTGCAGCCATGCTGCTCGCTGTGTGCCCTGAGGGCTGGGCCTCACTTGTTTGCTCTGGCAGAGGTCCCACAGCTGTTCCCCCAATTTGTGCCTGGTGCTCCTCAGAGCACAAGTCAGGAAACTACGCCGCTGCTGGGAGCCGTGGCTCCCAGCACCCTGGGGCTGCCTCCAGGAGGCTGAAGTTCTTTCACTCTGGCAGGCCACCCCTCCGCCTGGCCGCCCCTCCAACCCGGGGCACAGAGCCTTTTTGCTCTTTTCCAGGTTACCTTGAGTAGGAGAACTGCCTCACTGGGTCCCTTTGTGGGTTCTGTCTCTTAAAAATTTAGTTAGAGTCCTTAGTTTCGAAGATTTATGAGAGAGAGAGCCTAAGACAAGATCCACTCTTGTTGCCATCTTGGCTCTGCCCCCTCTGGTCATTCTAAGGTAGATATTTTTCCCATCTAGGTTATTGGTCTCACTTACACAATCCTTAGCTGGGAATTCCTGCATTGCCACCCTAGACTCCTGCAAGCAAATCCCCGGAGATACAATTAGCTTTGAATGAGTTAGGATTTAAGATTAGACATTGTACATACCACTACTGTCTGACCCTTTTCACCTTCTTACTATTGGAACTAAGTTTTTATAACTGTCCTTGCTACTATAGAAATTTAACTTTCTAAAAAATAATTCAAAGTGTCCTTGTAGAATGAAATACAGTGGAAAGGGGACTGACCCAGAAGTCAGTCAGAGGACCTGAATTCAAATCTTGTCTCTGGTATAAACAAACTATCTGACCTTGGGTGAACCTCTACACTTCTGTTTTCTCATCTGAAAATGAGGTTAAGCTAACTAGCCTCTGAGGTCCTTTGCAGCTCTTGATCTTTGATTCTGTTCCAGCCTTTCTCATATGTCAGAGGGAGAACCTGAGGTCTAGATCTGAGGGAATTTCTTCCAAGATGATCTCATTCTCAGCTCTGAGCAGCTTAATCAAAAACCTTTTCAATCAATGCTCAGAAAAGCAGGACTAGGTTTCCCTGCTTTGGCCCTTCATCTACAGGAATAAAAATATTCCTTTTTTATTACTGTGGATTTTGGAGCTTCTTAAACAGTGAGATCAATTACACTCCTGAAGTTTTGCTGAAAAATTATTCAAAGGCCTTCAGTCACTGTTCTTATTAATTACTGTACCAGCTGTTTTACATATCCTAATTATCTCCCCATGGCACATACAACGGTCTTTTAGAAAAAGAAATTAGCTAAAAAAAAATCCTCTGGTTAAAAATAGAAAGAATTAGTGTTTTCCTTTGTATAAATTTTTTTATAGGATTAAAACAGAACCAGAGCTCCCTCTGCTGACCTTGGAGAAAATAAACTGGACTTGGGATTTTAAGGTGAACAGGACAGAGAACCAATTCTTTCATTTCACAGATGGGGAAATTAAGGCCTAGAGGTATGAAGTGATTTACCCAAAGTCACCCAAGAAACAAGCAGCTTTTGTGCTTGTGGAAGAGCTAGAATCCAAATAAAGAGACTCTAACAAAAAATATTCCACTCTCTATAATACAAGACTGTTTTGACAGAACTTCCAACTTGATTTTCCTATTCACAGCAGAGTAAGGAATTCTGCTTCTAAGAATTGGAAGGACTTTCAGTGATAATCAATTCCAATCCACCTCTGAGCAGGGATCTTCTCTTGCAACATCTCTGAGGAGTCATCATTCACCTCTTTGCAACCTCATTGATTTTGGCCTGACACTTAATATACCGAAACTTTCTTCATCTATTACAAATAAA
Source organism: Macrotis lagotis (assembly GCF_037893015.1). Taxonomy (NCBI): domain Eukaryota; kingdom Metazoa; phylum Chordata; class Mammalia; order Peramelemorphia; family Peramelidae; genus Macrotis; species Macrotis lagotis. The sequence continues at coordinate 589,210,063 of NC_133666.1, read as the reverse complement.
ATGACCGTGATGGAACAGATGGTTTCAAAGGGCTCCTTCCTATTCTAAGCCCTATGACTTTCTCAGGAATATGCATTGCCACTTATTCCCTCCATTCAGAGAACACCATTCCTAACCTGTTGGGGGAAGTCATCAGATTTTGAAAGATGCCCAAAAAGAAGATTCTATCACAGGTCCAGTTCTTCAGAAAACTTGTGAAACAGGCCCAGTTTAAATGCAATACTCTAAATCAACTGTTCTTTCTCTAACTTTTCCCTCCTTCTCTAGAATCTCTCCTACTCTTTTTTGTTCTCTCTCTTTCCCTCTTTCCCAACCTACTCTCAGAAGATATGATGTCAACCATTTTACTTAATATGGATTCCTTGCTTGTAAAAAAATCCCTTCCTGCTTGAACATTTATGATTCTATGCAATATATTATAATACGACTCAATTAATGTCAAAGGACTCATGTACTAATCCAAGCTTTGAAATTTACCTAATTTCTTTTTGTCCCAGTTTCCTAAAATGTAAAATAAAGAGTTGATTTATTTTTAGTTAGATAGACCAAGATTACTTCTAGCCTTGAAAGTCTTTGATTTACTCAGTATTAGGTCATCAGCAGCATCTCTTCTAGAAATATATGCATTTAATCATATTTCCACTTAAGGAATGACTCTGTCCCCATTAAATAGATTCTTGCCTGCCCTGAGCAGACAGGAAAAGAATTTTGAGATAGGGATTACCCTTCTGGACAGATTGAAGTCACATTATATAATGTACCACCTATTATACTTGTGCTTAAGATTGGTCTTATTTCATAACCTTCTTTAGTCTCTAAATTTAGTATCTAATGTACATTAATGCTTCTATGTCTTACTTATCCCCTTTACATTAATCTAAAGAGCTGGAAAGTAGCAGATAAATATCTTTGAATATTTGTTGTTGTTGCTGTTGTTGTTGTTGTTGCTTAGTAGTTCAGACATGTCTGAATTTTTATGACCTCATGGATCAAAGCAAGCCAAGCCTTTCTATGTTGCATTATCTCTCCATCTGTCCAAGTTCATGATCACTGTTTTCATGAAACAATCTCATCATTTGCCATCCCCTTTTTCTTTTCTTCAAACTTTCCCAAAATCAAAGAGTAATTAAAAGTATTTAAGCTTCAGCATCAGAATATCTGGTGAATAATCTGAATTAATTTCTTTAAGTATTGATTGAGTTGTTGCACAAGAAACCTTCAAATGTCTTCTCCAACACCACAATTTCAAAGTGCCAATTTTGTGGCACTTAACTTATAGTCTAACTTTCACAGCCAGATATTGCTACTGGAAAAACTATAGCCTTCATGAGTAAGGTGATATCTCTGCTTTTTGTAAAAAGTTTTTTGCAAGGCAAATGGAGTTAAGTGGCTTGTCCAAGGCCACACAGCTAGATAACTATTAAGTACCTGAGGCCACAGGGCAGCTAGGTGGCAGAGTAGATAGATCACCGGCCCTGGAGTCAGGAGAACTCAGTTCAAATCCTGCCTCAGACACTTAATAATTACCTAGCTGTGCGGCCTCAGGCAAGCCACTTAACCCCATTGCCTTGCCAATAAAAAAAAAAAAAGAACCCTTAAAAAAAAACAAACCAAAAAAGTATCTGAGGGCAGATTTGAACTCAGGTCCTCCTGACTTCAGGGCAGGTACTCCATGCGGTCACCTAGCCACCCTGATGTCTCTTATTTTTATTATACTTTGTGGATTTTCCATAGCTTTCCTTTCGAGGAGTGGTTTTGTTTTTAATTTCATGACTACAGTAGACATTTGCAGTGATCTTTGAGGAAGAATATAAAATTTGACAATGTTTCCATTTCTTCTCCCTCTATTTGCTAGGAAGTGATGGGACCAGTTGCCAAGATCTTCATTTTGAGTTTGTTTTTCTGGGGGGCTAGGGGTTAGTGTTGTTTCAAATCAGCTTTTGCATTCATCCAGAGGTTTCTTAATTCCTCTTCACTTTCTGTGTTCAGAGTGCTTTCATCTACATATCTGAGATTGTTGATATTTATCCTGGCAACTTTAATTCCAGTTTTTGATCCATCCTTCCTGGCATTTCACACGATATACTCTACATATAAATTAAATAAATAAAGTGACAATATATAGCCTTGTCATACTCCTTTTCCAATCTTAATCCAATTAGTTGTTCCATGTTCAATTCTAATTTTTGCCCTTGGCCCACATACAGGTTCCTCAGGAGACAAGTAAGATGATCTGGTTCTCTCATTTCCTTGAGAACTGACTACACTTTGTTGTGAGACACAGAGTCAAAGGCTTTGGTGTAGTCAATGAAGCAGAAATATATGCTTTTCTGGAACTCCCTTGTTTCCTCCATAATCTAGTGGATGTTGGCAATTTGGTCTCGAGTTCCTCTGTCTCTTTAAAAACCAACCTGTTCTTCTGGTAATTCTCAGCTGACATATTGCTGAAACCTAGTTTACAAAATCTTAAGCATAATCTTGCTGGCTTATGAAATGAACACAATTATTTAGTAATCTGCACAATACTTGGCATTGCCATTTCTGTGGGACATAAACTTATTTTTTCCAACCCAGTGGCCACTAAATTGTTGGCTTATTGAGTACAGCACTTTAACAGTTTAATCTTTTAGGGTTTTAAATATCTCAACTAGAATTCTATCACTTGTATTAGTTTTATTGTTAGCAATGCTTCCTAAGGCCCATTTACCCTCATGCTTTAGCATATATGACTTTAGATAAGTAACAGTATCATTGATATTAAGATGATTCTTTGATAGTTCTTTTTGGATTCTTGCCACTTCTTTGTCTTTTCTGCTTCTGTTAAATCCTTTTTTCTATTTTTGCATGAAACTTTCACTTGAAAGTTTTAATTTATTGAAAAGATCTCTTCTCTTTCTTTCAATAGTTTTCTTTTTTTTCTGTATTGCTCATTTAAGAAAAACTTTATCTTTCTTTGCTAACCTCTGAAATTCTTCATTCAGTTGGATATATGTATTTTCCTTTCTCTTTTAACTCTTGCTTTCCTTTTTTCCTTAGCTATTTGTAAACCACATGACACAGCCATTTTGATTTCTTGCTCTTCTTTTTCTTTAGAATACTTTTTGTTGCTACCTCCTTATATAATGTTGCAAACTTCTGTTCACGGTTCTTTAAGTACTCTATCTACCAGATCTAATCCCTCAAATATATTCATCATTTCCACACTATGTTCATAAGGGATACTATTTAGGTCATACCTTTATGGTCTAATGGTTTTCCTTACTTTCTTCAGTTTGTGTGAAATTTGCAATAAGAAGCTTATAATCTTAAACACAGTCATTCCAGGTCTAGTTGTATAGGGCTCCTCTTCCTTTGGCTGCAAAGTATTTAATCAATCTGATTTCCTTATTATCTGGTGATGTCCAAGTGTAGAATCAACTTTTGGGTTGTTGAAATTGAGTAATTGTGACAACCAGAGAATTATCTCTGCAAAATTCTATTAGCCTCTGCCCTACTTCATTTTGTACTCTAAGGTCAAACTTGTCTGTTATTCTAATTATCTTTTGATTTCCTACACTAGCATTTCAAACCTCTTTGATGAATGCAACATCTTTTGAGGGGGTGATTTATTTCTAGAAGACACTGTAGGTTTTCATAAAAATGATCAACTTTGACCTCTTCAGCATTAGTGGTTGGAGCATAGACTTGTATTACTGTTTGTCTTGGATTCAAACAGTTATCATTGTCTTCCCCTTTAATTTATTAATGAGGTCTACTTGATTTCTTCTAAGGGATTCTTACCCACAGTGGTATAGTGACCATCTATACTAAATTCACCCTCTCCTATCTATTTATGTTCACTGAAAGTCAAGATATCAGAGTTTAAACTGTTCATCTCCTGTTGGACTACATCCAGCTTACCTTAGTTCATAGATTTTATGTCCCAGGTTCCTAGGTACAGCTTTGGACTTTCCTTTTACCACCAGGCACATGTGCAACTGAAATTCTTTTTGGCTTTGCCCAAGCCACTTCATTAATTCTGGAGCTACTTGTAGTTGTCCTCTTCTCTTCTGCAGTAGTGTATTGGAAACATTTCAACCTGAATGACTGATGTTCCTATGTCATCTCTTTTATCCCTTTATTACTGTTCATGGGATTTTCTTGGCAAAGATATTGATATAGTTTGCCATTTTCTTCTCTAATGGATCACCTTTTGTCAGAACTCTCCACTATGACCTGTCCATCTTGGATAATCCTGCACAAGCCTCCTGCTATGACAAGGCAGTGATCCAGGGTAGGGCTTTGAATAATGACCCATGTTTAATCATATATGTACCTATTTCTCTCCAACTAGAGAATTCCAGTTACTTTGCTTGTATGAAAATAAAAACAAACCCACTTGTCTAGGGCTGAAAGTAAATCGTGTTTTCAAGAAGTAATAAAATATAGTCATTTATTCTTTGACTTCTCATTCATTTTGCTTTGGTTTCAATGGTTTCTATAGAAAGAGTGGGAACTAATTAAAGTCTATCTGCTGCAAAGAAGGGAGCACATTGATAAGACTTTAAATTTATAAAACGCATTCATTCAACATTTTCATATCTATTCTCAACAAGAGCCTCACCTCTAATCAGTCAAGCAATTTCTATCCTCTTAGCCCTCCATTCCAAGGACTGGGCCTCGTTTTCCAAAGCAAACTATAGTCACCTATTTAATGGAAGGTTAATTGAGATTCACTCATGCTTTGGATCACCTCTTTCTCCCAAGGTCCTTACAATGTTAAGGTCATTAATCCTTTAGAATTTTTCACTATTATAAACTTAAACCTTTGAAACAAAGGTCCAGACCCCCCAAAAATGTATTTGTATGATCTGGATTATGATTTAATTTAATATAATTTGTATAATCTCTTGATGTTGCAAGAAAATTCATTACACGACATCTCCATCCAAAGAAAGAACTATGGTGTATGAAAACAGACCAAAGTATACTATTTTCATTTCTTAAAATGATTTTTTTCTCATGGTCCCCCCCATTTGTTCTGATTCTTCTTTCAAAACTTGACTAATATGAAAATATGCTTAACATATTTGTGCATGTATAACCTATATTAGATTACTTGTTATGTTGGGGAGGGAGGAGAGAAAAAAGAAGGGGGAAAATGTGAAATTCAAAATCTTACAAAAATGAATGTAGAAAACCATTTTTACATGTAATTGGGAAAAATAAAAATACAAAAAAAAAGAAAATCCATTCCTTTTCATTTTTAATTCCCTGATACAATTCTCATAAGAGTTAGCCCACATTTTCAAATTCTCTTTTTTCTTCTTAAGTATTTATGCCTTTTTATTAAGGCAAGTTGAAAATATAAGAAAACTAGGGATGTCAGTGGGCAGAAGAGGAAAAGGAAGAATGCTCCAGGACTGAATAACAGTCAGAGAAAATGCCCAAAACTAAGACAAAAAGTGTCTTGTTCATGGACCATCTAGGAAGCTAGTATCACTGGATCAAAGAGTATATGTGAAGAAGTAAAATGTAAGAAAACTAGGAAGTTATAACAGTGCTATGTTATGAAGGACTATAATGCCAAACAGAGTTTTTGCATTTGATCCTAAAGGTGATAGAGAATTCTAGCTTTCTTCCTTATCTCTGGCAATGGTAGGACTATTTTCCTATTCAAGTCATGCTCATGATTTGGTTGTCACCTTTGACTCCTCCCCCATCTTGGCACTATATATATATATATATATATATATATATATATATATATATATATATATATATGTTTATATATTAGTTTTTTACAAGGCAATGGGGTTAAGCAGCTTGCCCAAGGCACAACTAGGCAATTATTAAGTGTCTGAGGATGGATTTGAATTCAGGTACTCCTGACTTCAGGGCCAGTGCTCTATCCACTGCACCACCTAGCTGCCTGGCCCCATACTTTCAAAGAGGCAGTTAAGTCCTATAGATTCTAACCCTGAAATATTTCTGGCAACCATCCCTTCTCTCCCTCTCATTATCACTAACCCTAGTTCAAGCCCACATTGCTTTTCTTCTGAACTATTGAAATAACCTCCTGAAAGTCTCTATTTCAGTACCCCCCTCTCTCTCCTCCAAAGCACAGTACACATTCCTGCCAATATAATTTTCTACAAGTCTGAGTTACTCATTTATTGAGTAATGATCAGACAATCAAACACCTGTTGCTTCTCTCTGGATTCTACCTCTGTCCTTTCTGCTTTCTCTATCTACACCTCAGGAGTCTTCTCTCCCTGGAAGATGCCTCCATCCCCTGCTCTCATGGTAAGTTACTCCTCAGAACTACCATTAAGGAAGTGCCTAAACTAGCTGAATTCTCTTCTTTTCTGTTCTCTTTATTTCTCTATTTTGCCTCCTTGTGGATACCTCCATTCCTTGCCTTTAGGCTCCCTTTTTTTTGTAAGGCAAATGGGGTTAAGTAGCTTGCCCAAGGCCACACAGGTAGGTAATTATTAAGTGTCTGAGACTGGATTTTACATGTTGTCTTTCCCTGCCCATTAGAATGTAAGCTCCTTGAGAGCAGATACTGTCTTCTTTATTGTTATTTGTATCACTAGTACTTAGTATAGTGCCAAAAATTTGTTTAAGTTAGTTGTCAGGGATGTATAAGAAAGAAGACATTCAGAACTAGGGCTCAGTTAGTAGCAATATAGACTAGATCAGGGTAGTTTGGGATCTGGAGAGTAGGAAGAATTTGGGTTATAGAGCAGGTAACCCAAGACCCTAAAACAAATAATAGGAAGATGTTTGAATGTATTTATTAAGCTCTCAAGGAAGTCTGGCAAGAGGTTGTAAGCAGATTCTGGGAAACAAGAAATAATGGGAGAAGGGGAAAAAGGGGGAGGCTAAAGAAGTTCTATCAGTAAGTAGTAGAGATCTTGTCTTGGGAATAAGGGAAATAAGTTCCAGAAAAAAAAGTTGGTGATAGACTATACTTTTCCCTGTTCAGGTTAGTATTAAGGCAAATTTGGGGAACCACACATTTTGGGAGAGAAATTTCTAAACTAATTATTGTCATAGGAGAGTAAAGAGAATGTTGAATATTTTGTAGGAGGATTGGTTGAGGGAATTGGGGATGTTTAACCTGGAAGACATGATAGTTTTCACTAACTTCTTCAAAGGCTACAATGTGGAAAAGGTATTAATCTTGTTCTCTATTTGTATCCAGTGACAGAACCAGGAGTAATGGGCAAAATTTGCAAAGGGGAAAATTGAAGCATTAGTTCAGGACAAACTTCTAAATGATTAGAGCTGTCCAAAAGTGGAATGATTTGTCTTATGAAGCAGTAAACTCTCTCTCACTATGAACTAGGATTCTGGAGAAGTACTCTCATCCCTGGTAAACTAGACTAAAACAAGGAAAGGATCCAGTTCCCAACAAAGTATGGGGCTGGCACTGAGCCAGGAATACAGGGGAATAAGACAAGTATTGGGACTAGGAGAGTGATGGACTAGGAATGGGATTCTTTATAAGAAAGACAAACACTATGGCACAGGGGAAAGAATGCTGACTTCACAATCATGGGATATAAATGAATATAAAGGATATAAATAACCCTGCCAACGCTACTTACTTTGTCTGAAATTGAACAAGCCTTTTACCCTCTTTGACTTTCATTTGTAAAAGGAGAGTATTGAACAAGATGGCTTCTCATGACCCTTCTGCCTCTAATTCTATGATCTGATGAGACCCCTAGATCTCACTTTTCCCACCTGAAAAATGAGAGAGTTGTACAAAAGACCTCCAAGTTCTTGTTTAACTCCAGTCCTATGATTTGATCATCTCTGGGACAAAGAGTATGAACATAACAAGAGCATGGTTAGGAGAATTAAGATAGAAAGTCAGGGAAGGTCCAGTAATCGTGTTGACTTACAACTGATACATTAAGCTTCAATTTGAAAATGTTTCTATTTCCCTTCTCAGTGACTGAATTTGACCCAGAGCTGAAACTTCATGTGGAGGTTAAATGGTTCCAACTGTACGTACTAGAGTGATTCAGGATCAAGGGACTAGCCAGTCATTATGGCTTCCTGTATTGAGATGTAGGCAAAGTTAATTCTGAACCTAAGATCTATAATTCTGAACAATTCTAACCTAATAAGTAAACCGTGGAAGAGCTATTTGGGGCACAAGGGGACCAATCCCTAAAATCAAACCACATAGACAACCACTTAAGCCTCCTACTCATTAGTGATCTCCTTGCCACAGAGAGAAAAAGAGAAAATGAGAAAGGAAAGAAACCTTACATTTTGAGGTCTAACATTAAGAGTTTTCCACTTCAAAAGGCCTTCATTTGTACTTTGAGAACTTTCCAAATGAGTAAGCAGCAAACTTTCTCACTTTTTCTGTGTGAATCTGAGGATGACATTATTTCAATGGGAACTTTCTGCTTATCTTTTAGGAGTGGTTTTTGCTTCTAGGCCTGTCTGACTGAGTGATGAAACAAAACACACTTTATAGTGGAAATTTAGCAAATATGATTGCAAAATCTAGTATATAATGAATCAGAGATGGAAGAAATAAGTTTGCATAATTTTTAAAGGAAATTCATATAATGCTTTATAATTTGTAAAATCAATTTTTTACATCACCTTATTGGAGTCTCACATATGACAAAAGTTCTACAGGATTTGATATCCTGTTTTACAGATGGGGAAACTATAATGCAAAAAAAAATAGGTGAGGGTATTTACCCCATATCAGGACATAGGATTTGAACCCATGTCTTCCTGACTCTTAGTTCTAGCACTCTGTACCTTATTTCTCATAAGGAAGAAAGATCTAGGGATTCAGAATTCTATCTCTGGCAATATTGCAAATTCAGTATTTGCCCAGCTAGTTCCATGACTGTTTACTCCCTCACTTTGTTAGGACACTGTCTTCTATGTATCCTCAGCAGTATCATAAGTGCCAGTTTATACCTTCTTATCTAGCTGTTTGGAATGGGGAACATAATGATGCTCCTTTTTTCATTCTGAGCCAAAACCATAGTATTACAATGAAGGGAATGAAAAAGAGTCAGATGATTGAATTAAGATGGCAGTTTTCCATTGGTAAGGGGATTGAACATGTTTGACTCAAAGGTGGCTTGCTTAATAAAAAAAGAATGACATTCCTTTTTTCCTGCCACTACCAACTCCCACTAATTCTCAGATCTGTCATTGAGCTTAGAGTGAGTGGGGAAGGGGAAATTTTTCTTCTGACTTTCAAAGGACCTGAACTGCAAGATATAAAGATTCTAGAAAGAAGAGAGTTAAATACTACATGACCTGACTGGCCCAAAAGTAATGGAAAGGACCTAAGGACTTCTGTTCAATCTTTGCAGCTCATCTACATTCTGAGAGAAAAGAACTCCTCTAAAAGCAAAGCAGAAAGTAGCAACGTGCCCTCTCTCTTTTTTGCTTGCTGTAGAGAGAGGACTACATATCATCATTTGAAGGTATATCCAACAGGATTCAAGAGAAGCAGGATTTTGAGAGAAATGACTGTTAATAACCAATGATTTAGGGAGATCCAGAGTTTACCCTCTCTCTATAGTCCTCATTTCAAATCTGTCTCTTGAAGGATATTACTGATAATAGAATTGAATTAATATTCCTCAATCTTGTTCAGACTCCACCCAATCTAAGGAGGAATCCCATTGTGTTCATCTCAGATTTGGATGGGGATAAATACTTTCATTAGATTGACCCAATTAACCAATCAGAAATAAATGACAAACTCAAAGTACTTTAGAATATGTCCAACTCAGGGCGGCTAGAGGACGCAGTGGATAAAAAGCACCAGGCCTGGAGTCAGGAGTACCTGGGTTCAAATCTGCTCTCAGACACTTAATAATTACCTAGATGTGTGGCCCTGGGAAAGCCACTTAACCCCATTGCCTAGCAAAAAAAAATCTAAAAAAAAAAGAATATGTCCAACTCAAAGGTTGTGGGAAATCTGGGACACTATTACAAAGGTGGTGGAGCTGTGAACTCATCCAACCTTTCTGGAGAGAAATTTGGAACTATGCCCAAAGGGCAACAAAAATGTGAATACCCTTTGATCCAGCAATACCACTACTGGGTCTATACCCTGAAGACATGATGAAAAATGGTAAAAACATCACTTATACAAAAATATTCATAGCAGCCCTATTTGTGGTGGCAAAGAATTGGAAATCAAGTAAATGTCCTTCAATTGGGACATGGCTTAGCAAACTGTGGTATATGTATGTCATGGAACACTAATGTTCTATTAGAAACCAGGAAGGATGGGAATTCAGGGAAACCTGGAGGGATTTGCACGAACTTATGCTGAGTGAGATAAGCAGAACCAGAAAAACACTGTATACCCCAACAGCAACACTGGGGTGATGATCGACCTTGATGGACTCTCTCATTCCATCATTGCAACACTCAGGGACAATTTGGGGCTGTCTGTGAAGGAGAATACCATCTGTATCCAGAGAAAGAACTGTGGAGTTTGAACAAAGACCAAGGACTATTACCATTAATTTAGGGAACAAACCTGATATCTTATTATCTGATCTTGCTATCTCTTTAACTTTATGTTTCTTCCTTAAGGATATGATTTCTCTCTCATCACATTCAATTGGGATCAATGTATACCATGGAAACAATGGAAAGACTAACAAAATGTCTTCTGTGAAGGTGGCAGGGAGGGAAGTAAGATTAGGGGGAAAATTTGTAAAACTCAAAATAAATAAAATCTTAATATGTCCAACTCCTCATTGAAATATTCATTCTCTCTTTAATTATTAACCAATCAGGATTGATTGTCAGTTTATGAAACACTTACTTTCCAAGGGCATATAAACCTTGAGCTTGCCACCATGATGGGCCTTGGCATTCAAGAGTACCACTAATTTCTTTTATTAATAACATGCTAGCATTATTAATAAAATGATTAAATTACTCAGAACTTCTGTCTCAAACTTTTAAAATGTCACAATTTACAAATTCATTCCAGTGAAGAATTCTAATATACTTGTGTCTTTAATTCTTTTTCCCTAGCAAGATTTTGTATTCCTACAGGAAAAGAGTCCCATCTGTATCAGAAGGCAGTTACAAATGATACCTAGACTTATATAACCTTTTCTAAGAGTTACTAAAGCTTGGCTAAATATATTGATTCTCAGCTGAGAATTTAAAGATGGGGGAGGGGGAGAACATAGTAGATAGGGCTTAAGCTAATGGCATTAGAGAATCACTCTCCCAACTTCTCCACGATCTCCCTAGAAACATAAGGGAGAGTTTTATCCTTATTCTAAGATCTGAAATTCTTCTGTGAGAATGGAACCTGAGATTAGTTGGGATCTTTGGAAACTGGAAGAATTATCCAATTATCAAGGATATCATGGATCAAAACTTAACTACCTTATATCTCCTCTTATTAAGCTATAAATTCCTTAAGGGTAGGCACCAAATTTCATCTAAGTTTTCTATCTCTCAGTGCCTAACTCAAGGTTGCACACAATAGGCACTTAATAAATGAACTATCTTGTTTCATTGGTTTCTTTAATGCTGAGTTCAGCCCTATGTCAGACAGTGTTGTGTACCCAAAGAAGATGAGCCTTTTATCAGAAGCTCTGTCCAGCTTTTGGTCAATAAGGGAATTGCTGCCTCTTACAAAATAGAAACAGCACTGAATTTGGAATCAAGAGACCTACATCTGACATTGATCTGTGATGCTAGCTATATGATCAAGAACAAATTATTTAATTTCTTTGTCCTTTGGTCTCCTTTCCCATGAAATAGTGATAATAACACTTATCCTATCAACTTCATAAAATTGTCAGAAGAAAAATACTTTTTCATAACACAAAACTTGTTTGCTTATATGAACAGATTGGATCCAAATTCTGCAAAATGCATCAACCATAGGACTGTCTCTTTCACAAATGAGATTCAATTGCTGAGTAACAACAATAGCTCACATTATAGCTTGCAAAGCATTTTCCTCCGTGAAGTAGACAATACATCATTTTCCTCCTTTTCCAGATGAGGAAACTGAGACAAATGATACTTGGTTCACTCGCCATATAAAGGGCAGAAGCAGGAATACAATTCCCATCTCCAATTCCAAAGCTAGTGTGTTTTCCTCTTATACTGATCTATCAGCAATTTGGTTGACCCTCTCTGGATGACAGTTATTGTAATCACTGTTTCACTGGATGTATTGATTAAGGACCCTAATAACTAAAACAAATTTTTCAGCTACCATTATAGAGACATGGAACTTACAGGATATTTGGTTAATCTGATAGATGCAAATAACTGGGTCTAGGTACCCATGGAAATAACTGACCTAGTTAAGGGCAGTCACAACAGTGGGGGAAAAGAAGATTGGATTAGGAGTGATTGGACCCATGTTGGAATTCCAGCTTGGATATGTGCTACCCATGGGAACTCGGGCAAGTTATTTTCTCAGTTTCCTTATCTATCAAATGAGAGGGTAAGATAGATAATCTCTAAGGTTCCTTCCAGTTATAAATCCTAAGATTCTATGAGCATCACAGGCTACCTGCTTAGGAACTGAGGAGGCAATTTCTCCACAGTAAGAAACTGTTGACCACCACCATTCAATATGAGGAATACTTTGTCCTTACTTAAGCCTGCAAGCCTCCAAATATCTGCATACTTTACAAACATTCATTAATCTTCACCTAATATTCTGTCAGTTTAGAATCATAGTTCCCAATTTTCAGATAGGAAATCAGAGATAAGTGTTGTTAAGTGACTATGTGAGTGACTCAGCAAATATGCAGCTATGACAGGAAGAAAATTGAGAGAGTCTCAGAGATTTCCTAAATCCTGCTTCTATTCTCCTAAATTAGGGTCAGAGCTGTGGACCAATTTTAGAGTCCATTAGAGTAATATTCAGCCTGGAATCAGGAGTGACTTTATGCTTCTGCCTCAAAGTGAATCTACACTAAGCCTTCAATCACTCCCTCAGACTAAGGTGAGAGTGACATCACAAATCAGTGGAAAGAACACTAAATTTAGAGACAGAAAATGGATTTGAGTCTCTGCTTCACATTAACTAATTATATGACCTTGGGGAAGTCACTCAAATACTCTCACCCTCCCTTTACTCATCTACAAGTGAGAGGGAATTAAAACAACTCCACTATCTTGCAAAGTTGGGAGAATACTTTGGAAGCAGAAAAATAATCTATAACGTGGTGAGTTATTATTCATCGGGCTGGTTTGGTCCCAGTTAGGTACAAAGATCATCTTGTATTACTTTCTCTTAGAATCCTGTTGGGACATGTTCGTGCATACAAATGAAACCCCATATTTATATAGCATTTTGTGGTGCAAAGCGTCCTTTTCTTACAACAGCTCTAGGGTATTGGATGTTGGTAGCATAAGTATTTTTTCACATAAAGGAAATCATAAAGATTAAATTTCTTGCCAATGATCACATAATTCATGAGTATCAGAGCCAGAATTTGAGTATAATCATCTTGTTCCCAAGTTCAGTTCTGTTCCCCTACAACAGAGGTGAGGAACCTCAGGTCCATGGGTTATATTTGTCTCACATTGCCAAGACAACTGCAAGTAAAACTTGGAACTCTTTAGGAGTGAATTAAGTAAAAGTTTGAGCAAATATAACCTGTGAATGATATTATAATTATCCAAATAACCCTCGGAATAAAAAAGGTTCCCCACCCCTGTCCTACACCAACAAAAAGACAGAGAAGACTGAGTTCTTCCTGAGTCTACACCAACTAGACAGACTGTCCTGGAGCTCCACAAGGCAATAGTAAAGATCAAATAAAGATATGTAAAGTCTATAATATGGTCTAGAAGCTACAGGGAAATGCAACATAAGAAAAAATTCCTGATAATGTAGAGTCTCAGAATACGTGATCTGGAATGAGAGAAGAGCACAAAGACCACCTAGTTCAAACTCCATCCTAATCACTAAATCACACACAAAACAACCCTAGCAAATGATCCTTCAGCTTCTGATGATTGTTAATAACTATAAATGTGCCACTTTTCCTCCCCTCCCCCACCAAGTATCCCAAAAGTATTTTCTTTAGGTCTTTTTTTCAGACTGGATCCCCTTCTCCCATCAAGGTTCAAAGTGCATGGTTCACACTAGTAATCTTTAGGGTAATTTTGACCTATTCCATTTTTAACCTGAGTTGAATTTCTCCTCATTAGGTAACCTGGTGTTCCCCACTCTCAGGGGAAATTAATGCAGACACTCAAATAACAAAATGTTCTATATCTAAGACCTTTCAAGAGATCCATCAACATTAGCTTCCCCAATAGCTGGGATTACAGGTATTACCTACCATTCATTATTTTCTAAACCAAATCTCCTCCCATCCTCTTCTTGTGCTATTAATTTTTTTTAACTCAAAGTTTGGAAACTTACCTTGATTTCCATTATGTTTTATCTTATTAACTATAGTCCATTCTTGCCTGATTGACCACTCTAGTAAAAGTCCACAAAGGAAATAAGATCTGCCCAGCAAGATACCTCTCAGAGATCACCTCTTCCTTTTTTTAGTGCATATAAACAACCCCTTTAATGATGCATTCTAAATTTTTACCAGGAACTGTGACAGAAGTCAGTATCTATAAATTGGAGCAAAACTCATCATTGAATTTTTGAAAATGAGGAAAACATTCACCTTTCTCAAGTTCAGCAAAATATCTCTTTTTTATAAAATTGAATAATGAATGCTGCAATTGTGTTCATTAGTGCTTTCATTACCTTGGAATGTTTTTTTTTGTCTGGTTCAAGTAACTTGAACACACTGAAGACAATGAAGTGCTCTCTTTTCATATCCTTACTTGGATTTCAGTTCCTTGAATATTGTCAATGTACTAGATTGGATTTATACCAGGTCTTTGTGAGCATTTACACTTCAGAAATTAGCAAATGTTACAAATCATGGTTTAATTTATTGCTCTGTTGGTTGTATAGACTTAAGAAAATGGCAGAGGAAAATGGTAACAATTAAGATTGAACTTCAAAGTATATCTTGGGATATATTATGTGATATGTATATATTATATAATATATACTATTTTTTCAGAGAACCAGGTATTAACATTTAGCAATACATTTCTGTTATATGCCATTTTTATTCTAGCTGTCCTTTTTGAACATTAGATTCCTTGAGAAACAAAAAATGAAGAAAATTAGGAGTGGAATGATTATACCTTTTCATCTTCTGATATAAGCAATGAAGGATTCTGATCTCTTCCTCGATTTTGAACTTTTAAACCAAAATGGTATAGAAGGGGCTAAAAATATCCAAAAATGAAATGGACTACCTTACCACAAGAGATCTTTCAGGGGAGACTAAATGAATCAGGGATATTAAAAATGGGTATTATGATTTAGATAAGGGATGAATACTTGTAGATGAGGTTCCTCACAATTCTGAGATCTCTGATTTCATATTTCTATGGTACATTTCTTTCTTTTTTATGGAATCCACTATTTTCTACCTGGTATGGCTTTTTGCATAGGTCTTGCCTTCTCTATAAAACCATAACCTCCTTGAAAATATGCACTATATTTTTTTATTTCTTTATATCTTCATCTACTTAGTTGAGTACCTTTCATAATAGATGTTCATTAAATGTTTATATACATTGTGAATATATATTAAGATTTTCTTTAATGAAGCTAAGTATAGCAGAGGATAGAATACTGGCCTTGGAGTCAGGAGGACAGGAGTTTGAAGCCTTCCTCAGACACTTGACTCTTACTAGCTGAATGACCTTGGGCAAGTCACTTAACCCTGATTGCCTCACATCCAGGACTATCTCATATCATGATTCATATCTGGACCCAGATGGCTCTGGAGGAGAAAGTGATGCTGGCAACTTAGGCTCATTCAAATTCAGTTCACATACTTGTCATAGTATCACCTCCCTGATGTTGTGGTCCCCTGAAAGAATGAAGGACAAACAGTACTTCCATTATGTAAAATAGACTGATCTACTTTCTTCCCACTATCCTCAACTCCTAGTACTATAATTAAAATAGTTCATATTTCTATAGCATTTTAAGGTTTAAAAAGCACTTTTCTTATAATCTCTGAGTTATATACTATAACTTCAATTATACCAACTTTGTCAGTTAGACAACTTTTTTTACAAATTAGAAATTATCAATTACCAAAAATCTTTACCAATTAGAGATGCAACCATTATCACATTTTTACATAGCTACTGTCTGATCTAGAACTTACCCTCAGATCTTCAGCACCAAGACTAGTAGTCTTTCCTTTACATCACAGGAAGAAATCGTGTTTATCTCCTCTCTTAGTTTATTAGGACATCTGTCTCAGAAAAGAGAGATATCTATCAATATTTATGGATGATTTAAGGAAAGAGAAAAACTGAGTTTTCTAACTCAGGATATAGTATGTACTACATCTCATTGTCTACTTCACAGGGTCAAGGGATTATATATTTATTTGTTTTTGTTTTGTTTTAGGTTTTTTGTAAGGCAAATGGGGTTAAGTGGCTTGCCCAAGGCCACACAGCTAGGTAATTATTAAATGTCTGAGATTGGATTCGAACCCAGGTACCCCTGACTCCAGGGCCGGTGCTTTATCCACTATGCCACCTAGCTGCCCCGGGATTATATATTTAAAGCTAGAGGGTTCTTCTTTATTTTGTAGATTTAATAACTGTGACCTAGAGGATTTAACTGACTTGCCCAAAGTCTCATAGGTAGTAAGTGACAGAAAAAATTGAATTCATGCCCTCCACCTCCAAATCTGGTTTTCTTTTTCTCTAGACTAGGTAAAATGAATGAATGAATATTTTAGAGAATGAGGCTCCATTGAAGACAAGCCTTTAAAAATAAATGGAGAGGGGCGGCTAGGTGACACAATGGACAGAGCACCAGCCCTGGAGTCAGGAGTATCTGAGGTCAAATCCAGCCTCAGACATTTAATAATTACCTAGCTGTGTGGCCTTGGGCAAGCCACTTAACCCCGTTGCCTTACAAAAAAATAAAATAAAATAAAAAATAAAAAAATAAAAATAAATGGAGAGTTTGGGAGCAGGACAATTAATTCTTTTATTGCAATAACATATGGGATACTTAGAAGAGGGAGAAAAACAACTGTTCAGAAGTCCTACTCTTTCTATGTGTCTTAGAAAAAAGAAAAGTGATAAGGCGAATTTCATGAATGATCGTTTAGATTCTAGAGCATGAGTTCTTCAACTTTTTGTGGCAAGGATCACCTTAGCATTCTGATAAAGCCATAGAAACTTTTTTTCAAAATTTTTATTTATAAAATTATCTATATGAAAGCAAAAGGAACTGAATTATACTGAAATGCAGTATTAAAAATATTTTTAAACAAATTAGTTCACTATTCCCAGTGAGAATATTTGTACACAGTATGTTAGAAGTAGAAAGGAACAGGGAAAGAACTATTAAGGAATAAGAGATTGGATATGAGAATCAGAAAGGATTCTGTAACACTCCTGTCTCAACTGGGAAAAGGAAGATTAAAAAGGAAACTTAGAAAAAAATACGGGGTAGCTAAGTGGCACAGTGGATAGAGTACTGGCCCTGGAGTCAGGAGGACTTGAGTTCAAATGTGATCTCAGAACTTAATAATTGCCTAGCTATGTGACCCTGGGTGAGTCACTTAACCCCATTGCCTTAAATAAAATAAATTAAAAAATAATAAAAGTAGCTTCGAGAAATTTTCATTTAGTATAAGGAAAATAGACTATGTGGGAAGAGGCCAAAGTGAGATTAGTGTAAGCAAAACAAAAGACAAGGACTTAGCTAATTTAAAAGAGGAAGATAAAGTATAGAATCATTTAAAAGAAAAAAGAATGAAACAATTATTAACTAAAAAGGAAACTCTAGAAATGGACAAAATTAGATTTGAAGATACTGTGGTGATTTCTCAATATAAAAATATTTAAGATTATGCCTATTTTAGTCACATGTGCATAATTTACAACAAATTGGTAATAGCATAAAAATTATAAGAATGAGAAATGACATCAAAAAAAGAATAATGAATACAGTCTATGTGGGCCATAACACAATAACAGTGATAATCAATGAAGGAAATAAATGAATAAAAAATATTTATTACTTATTATGTGTAAAGCACTTGTATTAGAAATAGAAAACCTAGAGTGATGAGTAAGTCAAATAAAAAGCTTTTTATTTTCAAAAATTACTCCAAAAACAAGTGTGATGAGAGTTGTCTATAATTGAGATTAATATTGAAATATGTTTAACATGATAGTACATATTAAATGATTCCAAACTGCCTACCATTGTCAGAAGATGAAAGAGGAAGAAGTGAGGTAAAAAAAATTGGAACTCAAAATCATGTAAAAATGAATGCTAAAATTTTCTTCATATGTAATTGTGGGGAAAAAATATTTTAAAAAAGAGACACCTGTAAACTCGAATATACAAAACAGAAATCAATGTCTCCATAAGACTAGAATAAAGGACTTCCAAGCATTTTTGATGGAAAGGATTAGCTGAGTACCAACTTTGTAATAAAAACATAAAAACCCAAAGAAACCAAAGCAGATAAATTTGTTTGAACAAGTAAAAGGAGCTATGTGATAATGTAGTGTTAACATTTTAAGGGAGCAAAAGAAGCAAGTGTCTCCTAAGAATCTTAATGTCTTCAAAGGGAATTGAGGGAGTTACATTTTTTAAAAAAATGAAAATCACAAGGATCGTTCTATACTGAGAATTTAAAGAGGAGTAAGAGAAGGGAAGACCAAAGGCATATATTAATATAGAAGGGAAAAAGAACAATTTATATTTCTCCTACTTGAAGTATGTGAGAAGAAAGTACAAGGAAAGAATAGGAGGATTAGTCATTAGATGAACCTCATACATATGTGAAACAAAAAATACAGAGCTGAAAATATACATTTGTGTCAGACACACACACACACACACACACACATAAACTGTATGTACAGAAATACATCAAACACAACAGGGAAATAAGAGAGAATGAGGAGTAGGAGTAACAGGGAAGAAAATAATGTATCTATGTTTTCACCCTTTTTTTCTCAAAGAAGATCATGACATCAGGGAGATGATAAAATATATGAATTGGATTTGAGTGAGGGGGTGCTGGGTTAAATCACCAGACTCACTGTCTCCTCCAGTCATCTGGGTCCAGTGGCCAGATATGCATAGGGATGACTGGAGATGCAAGGCAATCAGAATTAAATGACACACCCGTGCTATTGAGTGTTAAGTGTCTAAAGTCACATTTGAACTCAGGTCCTCCTGACTCCAAGGCCGGTGCTCTATGCACTATGCCACCTAGTTGGATGAAAGTATTGAGGAGGGAATGACTACAAGCTTAACAAACTTCCTGATTCTGAAAGGAAATTATAAGGAAAAGAGGAAGAAAAGAAAAATCTAAAATCTGGATATAACTTGGATTTGATTTATATAACTGGAGAAAAGTTAAACAAATTGTAATATATAAATTTAATGGAATACCATAAAATAAATGATGAAAGAGATGATTTTAAGAAATCCTGGATAGTATGAAATAATGCAATCTGAAGTGATCAGAACTGAGAGAAAAAAATGATTAGGATAGCAACACTATAAAGAAAAATAAATCTAATCAATGTAATGCCTAACCATGTCTCCAGAGGATGCAAGTCTATTACCCTTCTGACCAATGGACACAAAAAAAGAAAGTGACAGATAGTGGCATTTTGCATACAGTCACTATGTGGATGAGTTGTGCTACTATCATTGTTTTACTATGCTTATTTGTATAAAAATGACTACCATGACCCTAATTGCCTGAGAAGTCAAATAGGCTAGAATTTTTGCCCCTCTCCTAAGCAGTACAGTGAATAAAGCACTAGCACTGGAGTCAGGAGGACAGGAGTTTGAATCCAGCCTCAGATATTTGCCACTTAACTAGTTATGTGACCTTGGGCAACTCACTTAACCCTGATTGTCTCACATCCAGAGCCATCTCTCGTTATCCTGATTCATGTCTAGTCACTGGACCTAGATGGCATTGGAGGAGAAAGTGAGGCTGGTGAATTAGCATAGCATCTCCTCCCCTCACTCAAATCCAATTCATGTACTTGACATGGCATTACCTCCTGATGTTGTGATCTTCTTCAAAAATGAGGGACAAACATTAGGGTCCTCCAGTAACATTAAGGGTTTGTGGATACCCAGGATCTCTACAAATAGCTCCAGCCATAATTGATGGTTTTTCCTCAAGTGTGGAGGGTCTCTGGACCCCAGTTCCAAGATATACTTCAAAAGTTACTATCAAAAATATACCTATTCTCTGAACACGTAAGAAGTATAATCTGCCTCCCCCTACCACCACCTCAGTACTTGGGAAAAGATAGGCAATTATCAGGGTCATAGATTAGCCCAATTCCTACAGAACAAACAGTACAGGTCCAAATCCAAATTCCTCCTCCTGTTGGAGCTTGAAGCACCCCAGGTTCTTCGGGCTTCTCTTCCAGGTTGACTGGCTACATCACACTGTCTGGAATCCTGGCTCCAAAATCACCATGTCTCAAATTTTTAAGTCTTGGTTATGGTAGAAATCACCTCCAGTATCTGAAACTAAGGGGAAAAGATCATAGAACAAAGCACACCCAGCATCATTTCTCAAGTAAAAAAAGAACCAGAGGACAGAAGTCCTTCTCTCAAAAGTTTAGTTCATTGTGTCTCAGGATGCTCCATATAAGAGCCTCAGAAAGTGAGAAACTAGAGTTTTAAAGATGCAACCTGGTTTGGTTATGCAACCAATTAAAGGTGGGCTACACCCACCCATAAAGCCCCCACATTAGACTATCTGGATATGTTCTTCAGAGCACCACCATGTTTTCCAATCTGGTCATGCCCAGACAATCCTTTGTTTACATTTGTTACAAGGATTTTTGGTTTTGGTTTTGGTTTTCCCATTTCAGTTTTTATTTGTGATGGAAGTGGGCAGATGAGAGATTGGCAATTATTCCATTAAATTCATATACCACAATAACAATCAAAAATGGGGGGGCATTGTAACAGTTTTTAAAATGCACATTAAAGAATGTAAAGAAGTTCACAAGAGCACAAGAAAAAGTCTCCCTGTCAGATCTATGGAGAGGGGAGAAGTTTATGATGAAACAAGAGATAGAAAACATTAAAAGTTGCAAAATGGTTGATTTTGACTAAATTCAGTTAAAATGTTTTTACACATACAAAATTAATGTAGCCAAGAATAGAAGAATAGAAGAAATGCAGAAAACTGGAAAACAGTTAGTGCTTCTAATAAACAACTCATTTCTAAAAAATAAAGAGAACTGAGTCAAATTTCTAAGAATACAAGTCATTTTCCAATTGATAAATGGTAAAAGGATATGAACAGGCAATTTTCAGATGAAGAAATTAAAGCTGTCTATAGTCATATGAAAAAATGCTCCAAATAATTATTGATTGGAGAAATGCAAATTAAAAAAACTCTGAGGTACCTCATCACACCTATCAGATTAACTAAAATAACAAAAAAAAATGATCAGTACTAAAGAGGATGCAGGGAAGACTGGGTCACTAATACACTACTGGGGGAGTTGTGAACTGATCCAACCATTCCGGAGAACAATTTGGAACTACACCCAAAGGTCAATAAAGTATATACCCTTTGATCAAGCAAAACCCTACTACTAGGTCTATATCCCAAAGAGATCGTAAAAGGGGGAAAGACTCACATATACAAAAATATTTATAGCAGTTCTTTCTGTATTGGCAAATAATTGGAAATTGAGGGGATGTTCATCAATTGGGAACAAGTTATGATATATAAAAGCTATGTAATACTACTGTTCTGTAAGAAATCATGAGTGACTAGATTTAAGTATGAAAGACTTACATGAACTGTTGCTGAGTGAATAAATAGAACCAGGAGAACATTGTACACATTAACAATGGGAGATTGATCAACTATGATGGATTCTCCTTCTCTTAGCAATTCAGTGATCCAAAACAATCCTGAGAGACCTGTTCTAGAAAATGACATCCACATCCAGAAAAAAAACCCACTATAGTAACTGAATGCAGAGCAAAGCCTACATGTTCACTTTTAAAAATTTCTTTTGTTTTTTTCATTCTTTTTCATGTTGTTCCCCTTAGTTCTAATTTCTCTTTCATAACATAACTATTATTGAATATGCTAAACATAATTGTACATGTACAATATTTACCAGATTCTTTGCTGCCATGGTGGGGGGAAGGGGGGGATGAGGGAGAACAGTAGAAAAATGTGGAGCTCATAAACTTGCAAATGGATGAATGTTGAAAACTACTTTTGCATGTAATTGAAAAAAAATAAAATATATCACAAAAATAAAAAGGAATGTAAGAAAGTTAGAAGGAAGTGTAGAATTGAATTAGTAACAATTGCAATTAGTAACTACAATTGAAAGTAACTTAAAGAATTTGTGATATAACTTTTAAAGCAACAGCTATGAAATTGAGATTCATAGTTTCATATAGAAGCCTTTTTGTATTTTGTTGAATATAAAATGTTTTTAAATTTAAGAAAAATATTTCAATATTTTTTAAACTTTGAAATGCTATACGAATATGTTGTTATCATGTAACTTGTTGATAGTAGACTTTTTTAAGTTTTCATTAAGGATTCAATTTAATTGAATTTTTATTGCCAATGAAATGGAATTCTCTGTTAATATGTGATAATCACATAATAAGATGCTTGTGTTTGTGATTTTCACCCTCTGAACAGATTAAGGAGCACCCAGAGCATGAACCAGAAAGAATGACAGAAAGGAGATCATATTAATCTTGCCAGTTTAAAGATGCAACCTGCTTTGGTTATACAGTCATTCAAAAGGAAACTATATCACAGAATAAGGAGCTTTGTGGAATTGGGTGGTAAGTTCTACAAACCCTGAGAAAGAAGATTTATGATCTATAAAACATGTTTGTATATCTTGGATTGGGACTTTGGTTCTGCCCATGTTGTACCATCCACCCATGTAACCACATAGATTTTACATGGATGACACAAAAATCAGCTTCCCTTTACTCTATCCAGGAAATATAAGACAAGGAAGATAGACACAAAAACATAGAATTGTAAAGTGGGAAGGAACCTCAGTACAAAGTTTGCCAAACTGAAAGAGAACTTAGAGCACAAAATATTAAAACTCAAATTCCCAAATGGATCTGTGATTTCCATATGTGGTTCTTTCTGGTGGTACAGATTTCGATTCATCCATGTCGGATGATTCTGTTTTATTTTTGTCCATGACTTCCAGCAAATAGGAATCCCCTTGGTGTGCTGGGTGGGCTTCCTGCTTTTCTCTCACTATTAAGAGGAGGTCAATGGAGTACAAGGACTATCAATCACTCATTGCTCATTCTCCCATGATTAGCTGATACATTTATTTGATTACATTATTACTCAGCCTCTCCTTCCTAATTCCATTGGTAATATGCAATAACAATGACACTATACAGTGCCTTCAGGATTGCAAAACACTCTAAATATAACATCTCATATGATCCTACCAACAACCCTGTGAGCTAAGTTCTGGTATTATCCTCCATATCACAGATTAGGAAAATGAGTCCTTAGAGAGGTTAAAGATTTTGCCAATATCATCCAGATAACAAGTATCTGAAGCAGGATTTGAATTCAGGTTCACTCTCTCCTTTGTGCCTCATAGCTGCCTCACATAGATATGAGAATATTTAACACAAAACATAAAAGTCAGAGCCACAAGGGCCTTAAAATATAATCTAGTCTAAATCCTCCATTCCACAGATAGAGAAACTTAAAGTCATAGTGGTGAAATGATTTGTCCCAAAACAGAAAGTGAGCTGCCAGCAAAATAGAAACTAGTAGTCAGGTCATAATGATAATAATAACATTTATAAGGCATTTATTATGTACCAAGTACTTTACAAATATTCTCTCATCATCTTCACCACACTAGGAGGTAGGTACCATTATTTTCTACATTTTACAGATAGGAAACTGAGATAAAATGACTTTACCAGGATCATATAGCTAGGATATGTCTGAGGTCAGATTTAAACTTAGAAATATCCTGACTTCAGACCCAGTTCTCTATTCACTAAGTCACCTGGTTACCACTGTGGATAATACTCTTACTGTCTTAAAGTCATTGAGGTCCATCTCTTTACAGTCTTGCAGTGAGAGATCCTTCTTTTGCCTAGGAATCCTAGAACCATAGCAATGCTTGGGTCCTAAGTTTTACTCATATGGTTAATTATTTTATAATTACCCCTGCCCCCAGTTCAAGCTTAGAAGATTGTTTTCCAAGTTGTGTTATGGGGTGTTGGTTATTTTTTGTCTTCTTTAACTTTGTTTTGTTTTAGAATTGTTCACTCCTCCTTAGAGTTAATAATCTGAAAAGTCAGTGTTTGCTTTTAGTCAGTCTTTGAGTATGTAGCGGGGAAGACAGATATGTACACACCCAAACCAAAACTTGAGAGTGGTTTTCCACTTGGATATTCCTAGCTCCTTAGAAGTCTCAGAGCTCTTGTGACCTGCATCCTGCTTCTCCACCCAGCATGGTTACAATACTCTGAGTCAGGAAGATTTGGGTTAAACTCTTGACTCAGATACTTACTGTTTCACTTTGGGCAAGTCTCAGTTTCTCTGAACCTCAGTTTCTTTTATCTGAAAAAAATGGTGAAAAGAACAATACCTACTTTGGAGGCAGTTATTAGGATCTAATGAAATCATGTATATGAAGTCTTTTGCATGTCTTAATTATTCTGTACAAATATAAACTATTATTTGTTGACTATGTGGCAGAAACAACTGAAAAATCTTAGCATCTCCCTCAAAAATGAATAGATATTTCTAAAATTCAAAGAAATAACCTTATTTCACACTTCTAGGGTATTTTTAAGGAGGCAATCATGATTAGGTGACTTGCCAAGGGTCATATAACAAGTAACTCAGGTCTTCCTGGCTCCAGTAGTGCTTTCTATGCTGCACTAATTCACTGCTCCATCTAGAATATTTTAAAAGCACTTTTCTTCCAACAAGTCCAAGAGGTAAAGAATGCAATTATTATTATTATTATTATTATTATTCCCATTTTATAGCTGAAAAATTGAGGCTAAGGAAAGTTACTTCAAAGTCATATAACTGGCATGTGTCAGGACCAATATTATAATCTAGATTTCCTAATGTCATATATAATGTTCTTTCCATGACATCATGCTGCTTCTTAAGCAGCAAAGTATTTAGTTTCCAGTAATGAATGGCTTGGTATTGAACCTAGTTCTCCTAATATTAGTTCCAGCATGCTTATTTTTATGAAAATATAATTTTAAGATCTCAAATTCCCATTAGAGGCCCTTGAGACCAAAATTCATAATATGAGAATGTTAGAGCTCAAAGAGACCTTGGAAGATCTTCTACCAGGTTTTCTTAACTTGGGGGGATCTGTGAACATGTTTTGGGTTTTTTAATATTTTGATATATGTATTTCAATATAATTAAATTTCATTAACATCCTATGATATTTGATATTTAAAAACATTATTCTGGAAAGTGGTCCATAGGCTTTGCCAGATTATCCAGGACACAGAAATGATTAAGAACTCCTGATCTATTCCAACAGCATCAAGGTACATGTAAGATGGTGGCAACTACCCCACCTGTTAAAGTGGTGAAATATTAAAGTGCAAGTCTAATAACCTTGAAATCTGATAACCTCCAAACAGACTTTGCCATTTTACTACCTTCACCATAGGCAAAGCCCTTGTGTCTCTTGATTTTTTTCCCTCATCTGTATAGGATGCCTAGTTTCTGACCACAAAAATAAGCAGAAGCAAATGATAAGGCACAATAGTTTTAAAATGGCAGGAATATGGAACAAAAGATTGAGGTGAAGGGTGGTGCATATTTAATGGTTTCCCCCTAGGTTTTTTCCTTGCCTTCCTTACCCTGTTCTCCCCCCTTTTTTTTTGCTTTTGCTTTTTGCAAGGCATTGGGGGCAAGGTCACACAATTATTAAGTGTCTGACACCAAATTTGAACTCAGATCATTCTGCTCCATCCACTGTGCCACCTAGCTGCCCCCCCATTCTCCCTTTCATTCATATGGAAGAGTCAAGGAGTCTTGAGTTATAGAAAAACTCATATCCTGACATCCACCCAAATCTTACTAGATCTCTTTGGGAAACACACACACACATACACACACACACACACACACACACACACACACACACACACACACACACACACACAGCACTCCCATCAATGGGGTGAAAGGCACAGGGATCAAAGGGGAGTGTTAAGGACTTTCTAACTTGAAAAATTCAAAAAAAAAAATAGGAGTCCAAAAAAGGTTAATTAACTTGTCCAATGTCATATGAGTAGCCTTTCAAATGGCAGTTTTTCAAAGATTCTCACCTAGTTTCCCTGTCTCCATATCCACCTCTTCCCACTATACCACGGCATCAGTACATCAATGATGCTCCATGACATGAAAACTGAAAAAAGAAAAACCCTTTACTAATTTCTTATATTTGTATAAAGCTTTGTCCTTTATAAAGTAATTCTTTGTAGTGAGGGAGAGCAAAGTGAACAGACACAGAGGATCAATTTATACAATAACAACAAGGTAGTAAAGGCAAACAACTATGAAAGACTTAGGGACTAATCAATGCAATGACTAACCAAAACTCCAGAGGACTCATGATGAAATATACTACTACCTCCTGACATAGAACTGATGAACACAGAGGGCAGATTGAGACATATTTTATTTGGACATGGGCAATGTGGGAATTTGTTTTGCTTGACTATATGTGTTTATAACCAGAATTTTGTTTTTCTAGCTTTCTCAATACAGGATGAGAAATGGAGGGGGGGGGAAGGTAGATTTTTTTGAACTGAAAAAAAATAACATCTTTAAATTTAATTTTAAAGGTACTTATGAGTTTATATGTATTACATAAATATTATAAATGTTAACACACAAATCTAAGAAAAATCTTATAAGATCCACATTGTCTCCCATTTGATAAGAGAGGGAAAGGAAGCCTAAGGTAATTTTTCCAGTAGGCTCCCAACTTGGAGATAACAAAAAGAAGCAGGAACAGGACCAAATCTTGTGATTCTTAATTCAATGTTCTTTTTTACCATATCACAGTGTATCCACCATCCTGGAAGCAAATAAAAGAACAATATCCAACCTTACAGATTGAAAAGAACTGATATCTAGTTTTGCTTTGCTTAGGAAAAGGAAGTTCCCAATCCCAAATTGAGTGAGCCAACTCACCCTTGGGTTCTAATAGATAATCATATCTAGGTACTAGATCAATGTTCTGTGATAAAGAGGACATAGATAACAATGACACCAAGTTTGAAAGGACTTCTGAACTTGAGCCTGTTGTAAACATTATGTCGAAAGTCTTACCAAACCATTCCTCATTGCTCTAATACTCAGAAACCCATTCTAACTTACACTATGAGTGCAAAGGGCAAAAAAAGTTGTCCCCAACTGAGCCTGACCTGGGACAAGGTCAGAGTAGAGGCCCACAAGATGAGAAATTTGACTGCCTTTCATGGCTTCATCTTCCTTGATGTGCAAGAGAAAGGGGTGAGGAAGATGACTATCATTTCAAAAGAACCAGAGATCAGTCAATGACCTGGGGAGGTAAGAGACAGAGGTTTGACTCTAGTCCCAATAGAGAGTCATGGGAACAGAGACTGAGACTAGGATGGTCCTCCAGACTATACTAATCATTTTACAAAGGAGAGAAATGAGACCCAGAAGTGTAAATTGATTTATCTAAAGTCACACAGCTAAAAAATAGCTGGAACCAATCTTTTCACCTCAAAGCCAAAGCCTTTTCTACTATGCCACACCATAACTCAAAGAGAAAGGCTCTGGCTAAATCAAAGTCCAGGTGTCCAATATTGAATCAATCGGCATGTCTTCTTCAAGGAATCATACTTGGTGGTGATGAGAATACTCACTATCACTTAAAGAGCATTATTTATGGACAACAGTAATCCCATCTTGAAGTAGGGGGCTAGGGTCATAATTCAGGATCAGAGGAGTGTAAACCAAAAACCAGAATGGGCAAATGAAGTAACCTTGTCTATTTTTCAGGGAGGATGTGGGGGGGGGGGTGGAGAAAGACTTGGCACAGAAAAAGGAAAGAAATGGCCAACAGAAATAAGTGTGACTACTGAATTCATAAGTGTAATCCCTAAGTACCAAGGGAAATATATTTATTTGAGTGCTTATTGTTATCTGCTTCATTTCTGATTGGCATATTAAAAACCTCATGGTGTTTTCTTGTCTTGGATTAGCACAGTTATAATTTGCTCCTGATTAGTTTCTTTAACCTAGAACATAAAAGAATATATTCCCAGGTGAACAGTGCACCAAAAGTACAGACAGAGCTATCCAGTGGATGTCCAGTTGGAGGACAGCAAAAGATTTTTACCACAAAGAATTTAGACTCATGAATAGTTACATTCACAGAAGTGAATATCCTTCTTATATCCTTTCTTTGGATGGCAACAAATTATAGAGAAGGAAGATCCTTTCCTGTGTAGCTCTCCCTCTTTCCTTTCTTTGCTCCCATCTCTTATTAAAATTAGAAAAATGTGGGTAGCTAGGCAGCCCTGCAGTCAGGAGTACCTGAGTTCAAATTCAGCCTCAGACACTTAATAATGACCTAGCTGTGTGGCCTTGGGCAAATTGCCTTGCCAAATAAAATAAAATAAAATATAATATAAAATTAAAAAAAATTAGAAAAATGACTTTACACGGACCACACAAATCTGAAGAACTTGAACAAGTATTAAGTCAATGCAGTGCCAAGATTCACAGATAAATTCCCCCCCAAGGATGTCATTGGGTCCCTACTCCTGAAACTAAAAAGCATAAGCCCCCACTGATATATTTACCTTTCAGTAGTCAGAATACATGAGTCTGTCAAAGAAAAAACATTTCCTGAAATAGCATAGTAAGAATAAATAAAATAAAGCATACACCTACCTTGACTCCAGGACACACTTTCCCACAAATACCCCCGGCATCAGCAGAGAGAATGAATTCACATAGAACTCATAAGTAGAGTTGCACACTAAAGGAACCATGTGTCCTGGGCACAAAAAATGATGTATCACTTAGGGAATGCATGTAAGTGTGAGGTTAACTCATGACCCCAGTTCTCCAAGGCTGTAGAGCCACTGATGTCTTTGAGCTTTCCTATTCCCATAAGCTTGGCTAGATACCACTCCATTGAATGGGATTCTTTAGGTAGTCACTCCAGTCCCTCAAGTTTCTGACTTTGCTGAAGTCCTAGAGTAGAATGAAGTCTTGTTCTTTTCCCTGGCATTGAACTTTGAGTATGAAACTGCATTAGAACCGTATGGACTGGATCTTTCCTTCTTGGGAAGCATGACAGGAAATTTTCTCTCCCTGTAATAAGTAAGGGTTCTCAACCTTCTTGGTGTGCCATGGACCGCTTTGGCAGTCTGAAGTTTATGGATCTTTTCTCAAAATGTTTCAAATAATTTAAGGAAATGATAAAAATGTCAGTTAAAGGTTAGTAAAAATGACGATATAATTTTTTTTTCCATTAAAGTTCACCGATCCCCTGACATCTATCTATAACCTTCTTGGGAGGTCTATGAACTCCAGGTTAAGAACCTCTGCTCTAAAAACTGCAGTGGCTGGAACTCTCCAATTAGAGAAAACTTGCACTTGAATTAATAAACAAGGAAATTCTACAAATAGTAAAGAACAGTTTCTTGGGAAATTCAGAAATTTCCCCTTCCCCTCTCAACATATAAGGTATGGTTTAAAAGCAATGTCCTTGAATTTACTTCTCAAGTTACAGGCAACTCTATGATCCCCTTATGACCACATGCTTGCAATTACTACCATTGGAAGAGTTCAAGGGAAAACATGAAGAGAAAGTTGAGTTTATGAGAGTTGAGTCCTAGGAGAGTGAGACTATCTTACCTCTATAGTCCTCAAGAATCATGTATAATCATGACACTGTTACATTACATTGGACCTGGAGTCAAGAAGACCTGAATTCAAATTTGACCTCAGACACAGACTAGCTATGTGACCCCAAGCAAGTCACTTAACCCCATTTGCCTCAGTTTCCTTTTCTATAAAATGAGATGGAGAAGGAAATAGCAAATCACTGCAGTTTCTCTGCCAAGAAAACCCCAAATGGGGTCAGGAAGAATGACAACAAAGTGGCAACAACAACAAAGGACTTCCCAAGGTCCTATCACTGCCTTTATCAAATGACCCACACACTGTAGTTTTATCAGGTAGACTCAAGAATGCCTTCTATTTGATCAGTGACTTATAACAACCCACACCCAATTATGTTATCAAATTGTTTAGGAAACTCCTTAATTACATCAGAAATTCTTCTAAACCAACTCTTTTATACCTGAATTAGGAACAAAAAGAAAATTCCAATTTAAGGTATGAAGGCATTTTATAAAGAATGTTAGCAAGTTATTTGTCTGACTCAACCTGGCTCCCTAAAACTGACTTTTTTGAAACAACTACATTTATTCTCTTTTCCCATACTGTGCTAGCATGTTAACACAATCATGGTCCACTTCAAATAGGTCTGCTTTCCCTTTAGTAACCATACCAAGTGAGTCTTAAAGCAACAAAATGATATTTGAATGTGGGATAAATGTGGGACATGATTTGTGAGAACAGTCTTTGTTCTGTGTTTACCTAGGTCTCCAAAACACTCTCCCAATAGCTGTTGCCCAATCACTTCTAAATAAAAATGATAACATTTATATAGTGCCTACTATGCTTCAGGTACTATGCTAAGCACTTTACAAATATTATTTAATCCACACAACAATCCAGGTAAGTAGTTTTAAGAATTATCCTGTTTTACAATTGGAAAACTGTGGCAAATCAAGGTTACATAATGTACCCAGAGTCACAAAGCAATTAAGCCTCTAAGACCAGGCTTGAACTGAGATCTTCCTGTCTCTAAGACCAGTTCTCACTCTAGAATTTTTTTTATTTTATTTTAAGGCAGTGGGGTTAAGTGTGGCTTGCCCAAGGTCACACAGGTAGGCAATTATTAAGTGTCTGAGGTTGGATTTTGAAATCAGGTCCCCCCTGACTCCAGGGCCTGTGCTCTATCTACTATGCCACCTAGCTGCCTCCTTAAGCCCAGCTCTCTACCCACTACACCACCTGACTGTTGCAATCAAAGTGGGATCAAGGGAACAATGTGGTATGAGGAATAGAGCCTGAGATATGACATCATAATGTCTGGGTTCAAGACTAAGTTCTATCCATTTTGCTGATAGTGCAACCTTAGAAAACACTCTTCAACTCCCTGGACCTTAATAGCCTCATCTGTAAAAAAGGGGACAGAATGGAATATGGACCCTTCCATGGACCCTTCCATCTCTAAAGGTCTATAATTCCATGAAGTTACAGAATCACTCAATTTGAGAAAATGCGACAATGGATAAGGTTTACTGTGTCAGACTGCCATAGGCAAGGTCTGCTGGAGCCAGCTCACTCATCAGGGTTTTAGGATAACTAATTGTTCACTTTTCAGTGCAAGCATTTACAATACAAAAATTAGCAAATACTACAAATCAAGGATTGATTTACCTTGTTTTGTTTTTATCTAAACTTAGGAAGCAATAAAGTAAATATAAATAATGCAAATTAAACTTAAAGATGTGTCATACATACATTTTTTCAAAGAACCAGTTATTAAACATTTACATTCATCATTAGCCATAGGTACTATGATTTACTGATATGAAACTTGCATATGTCACCTCTTTTGAGATACTAAAAACCATTGACTTTATAGAACACAGTGGTATCTACTGGTATTAAACTAAAACTCTTGCACTAAATGATAATAATGAAATCTTCCTATACATAGTCATATGTTTTCTGATGATGGTCATGGTAATGATGATGATGATGATGATATCAAAAGACTTTATATAAATTTTTTCATTTGACAATATAGGCCTCAGTTTCCTCATCTTCAAAATGAACCGTTAGAGCCATAAGCTCTAAGGTTCCATCCAGTGTTGGTATTCTCTGATCCTATGGTTTTATGATGGAGACATTTATTCGTAGAATATTAGAATTAGAAGGTATACTAAATAATATTTTTAAATGAACCATATGAGATAATGATCAAATGAAATATTTATATAGTTCTTAGAACAGGTCATGGCACCTAATAGATGCTTTAAAAATGTTTATTCCCATATGAATGCAAATCATCATCATTAGATCATCATCATCTTTATTAAATACATGTCAATAAATACTAGATATGATGACCAGTAGAAGCTACCCCTTTGCAAGTATCAAATTCATTTTGAACCAAAAGAGTGCTATACTCATAATAAGTTATACCTTCCATCCAATCACATAAAACTGCTTCCTTATTCCAATCACAGAAGTGTCTGGACCCACTTTTCTGAGACCTATTCTAATTGGAGATAAGGTAAACAGGGCCTGAATGAATGTTAACTTATTACTACACCTGGGGAAAGAGCTAGAGACTAGAAATTTGGTTTTAAAAAGAGTTGAAATAAATCATAAATTTGAGATACAAAAAAAATCTTTGGTACTTATGTTTTCTTTTTCTGTTTTTTTTCCCATATAATCTCTTTTATGTTGTTGACTATCTTAGAGTACTAGATCCCCTTTAATACGGAAGATCCAGACTACCTCAGTACAAAAGAATAGATCCCATGAACTCTGGGAACGTTTCTGAGTCAAACCATTTCACCCCTTTCCTTTTCTCCTTTTTTTGTCCCCTCAATTAATTACAAAATTCAAAGATATCAAAATGTTTACCAGGAGCAGAAATAAGAGATAAAACCTTACTTTCTCAGCTATCACTTGCTATAAAGCCTCTGGAAAGTAAGAAAGAGATAGACAGACAGACCTACAGACAGACAGACCTACAGACAAACAGACAGAACTATAAAGAAAGAGAGACAGAGACAGAGACACACAAAAAATAACTAGAGATATAGGTAGAAAGATGAAATATATATGTACTTATGATATAAATCAGAGAAACCCTCTTAATTCACATCAGAGTCGGGGACCATGGTGAATTAATGTGGATTCTAAGAAGTTATCTTTGATAACTGCTGCCTCCTCCAACTAGTTTTTTTTTCAGTTTTACTTTTCCCTAGTTACATGTAAAAACCAGTTTTAACATTCATTTTTAAAACTTTTTAGTTCTGAATTCTTTTCCTTCTTCCCACTCCACTCCCCCTCACTGAGAAAGCAAGTTATTTCATATAGGTTAAAAATGTATAATCATGCAAAACATTTCCATAATAGTCATGTTGTGAAAGTAAACATAAGCCCCCTACCCCCAAAAAAAGAAATCTCAAGAAAAATAAAGTTTAACAAAAAAGCATATTTCAATATGCATTCAGACAAATCAGGTCCTTTCTTGGGTCACAG
This sequence comes from Macrotis lagotis, assembly GCF_037893015.1. Classification (NCBI taxonomy): domain Eukaryota; kingdom Metazoa; phylum Chordata; class Mammalia; order Peramelemorphia; family Peramelidae; genus Macrotis; species Macrotis lagotis. Next base: position 589,176,521 of record NC_133666.1, on the reverse strand, counting down.
TATTGCTGAGAAAAGGTAAGTCATTCATAGCTGATCATCCTACAATTAAGTATAAGGTACATTTCCCATCACATCTACTCATATAAGTCTTCCTAGGTTTTACTGAGAACATTCTGCTCATCATTTCTTATAGATGAATACCATTTTCTTCATAATCACATACCACATTTTATTCAGCCATTCCCCAACTGATGGGCAAGCCCACAAATTCCAGTTCTGTGCCACCAGAAAAGAATTTCTATAAATATACTTATACATATAGGTCCTTTTCCTTTCTGCCTTTCCTCTTTTCTGATACCTATTTCACCCAGACACAATGAAGGCTAGTCTGAAAATGTAGACCTGAGAATGGACACTATCATATCAGCATCATAGCCTCACTTAACTATATACTGTTCTTCATCATATCTCATTTTGAGATATAAATTTTGTATACTAAGCTAACTCTAAGGCACCTGGTAGCACCAAAGACAGAGCTGAATTCAAATTTGGCCTCAGGCACTTACGAGCTTTGTGACCCTAAGCAAGGCATTTTGACCTTGGTCTACCTCAGTTTCCACAAATGTAAAATAAAAATGAAGATAGAACTTACCTCCTTAGATTGTTGTGAGGTTTACATAGGATAATATGTCTAGGGCACATTAGATGTTTAGTAAATGCTTATGCTTTTTTCCCTTTCTTAATGAGCTCTCCTTTTCTTTTATTAGTAGAAATGCTTTTTAACACAAACTCACTCATTTTAAAAGATAGGAATTGGACCCATGGGCCTGGGATTTCAGAAACCAAGGAAGATTCAGGTGAAGAAACTCCTTCTATCAATTTTAGTAAGGTGGGCACTCTATAGCCCAGATCCACTATCTGTTTTCTCTCCCCCTCCCCCATCAAAGAATGACTTATATTTTTTAAATACAATAAAATATTATTGTAAAATGTAGAAAACATCTTTTAACTGGGGGTACACAAAAAATGGAATGCAGGCTAGATTGGGAGTTGTGATGGAGGAAAACCCGGTTTGCCTGTTACTGCACTAGAGCACTTGGGGATAATAAGTGACTTGCCTAGAGAACATCAGCTTGTCTTTGAGGTGAAGCTGGAGCCCAGGTCTTTCCAGCCTTGAAGCCAGGACCTTAGTCACTATGCCATATTGCTTCTAGGCATATGGCAGCTAGGTGGCACAGTGGATAGAGCACCACCCTGGAGACAGGTGTTCAAATCTGGCTTCAGATGCTTGATACTTACTAGTTTACTAATAGCTTACTAGTAAAATGTGACCTTGGGCAAGTCACTTAATGCTGATTGCCTCACATCCAGGGTCATCTCCAGTTGTACTGATTCATATCTGACCACCAAACCCAGATGGCTCCAGAGGAGCACTCCCTCATTCAAATCTAATTCACCTGCATATCATGGCATCACCTTCCTAATGTCATGGTCTTCTTCAAGAACAAAGAATAGTCATTTGAATAGCTATTTTGCTACCGAGTGTGGTAATAAATTGAACAGTTTCCAGTTTTTAGAAAAACCAATACATTCCACAGAATCAGAAAAAGATAGCATAAATCTCTCCCTTGTGTACTTGAATAGCATTGGCTCAGGTACAGGTAATATCAAACTAGGACCTTAGTAGACTACCACTATCATCATTATTGTCATTATTGATGATTCTTTAGTACTTCAAAACTTCAGAGATCTAAGGGATCTAAGCTTTTATCATGGTAGTTATCACCCTACTTCCTCAACATAGATCACAATCCCTGCAGTTTAGTAGAGGTTCCCCATGTGTTGTTGTAAACAAATTCATTCCTTTCTGGCCAATCTTGTGAAGATGTAAGTCTTAACTTAGGTTGGTCATCAGAAAACAGATTTCAATCTCTTATCAGGCTCTTTTTCAAAGCCTTTCTAGCTTGTTAAAAACCTGTGAGGGCTTGCCATCTGCTAGCACAGTCTTTGAGATTACTTTGAGATATCTTAAAAGAAATTCTCAGAAGGTTGTTGTGAGAAGTTTATAAAGCTTATAGGACTCCTTATAGAACTGATAAGCTCCTGTCTCCACATAGAATCAAAGAATCTGAGTTGGATGGGACTAAGCAGTCATCTAGTTCATGAAGAAAATAATCTGCATCAAAGGATCCTTAACCTGGGGATCTGTGAACTTATATGTAAACATATATTTGTATTTAAAATACATATGTACATATATAAACATAAGTGTGTATCTTCACAGTGGATGTTTACATGCATTACACACAATAATTGTTGTTTTTGTTACTGAGTCATGTCCCACTTTTCATGAACCCATAAGCGGGTATATCTTGGCAAAGATCCTGTAGTGATTTACCATTTCCTTCTCCAGTGGATTAGGCAAACAGAAGTTAAATGATTTGGCCAGGGTCAAGCAACTAATGAATGTCTAAAGCCAGATTTGAATTTAGACTGACTGTGTAGCAAGCCCTATGACACGAGCAAGTCATTTAACACTATTTGCCTCAGTTTCCTCCTCTGTAAAATGAGTTGAAGGAAATGACAAAACATCTTTGCAAAAAAAAAAATTCTAAGTGAGATCATAAAGACTTGGATATAACTGAAATGATTAAACAACTTCCTGAAGCCAGGCCCAGAGTTCTAGAATTATCCAGTTGATTCTACATACACACAAGCATATATGGATGTATAAATATATACATATTTGATATATTTTTACAGATAACTATACTTCAATATATTTTATTTCCTTTGCAATCTTATTTTATTTTACATATTAAAAAACATTACTCTGAGATGTGGATCATAGGTTTCACCAGACTGCCAAAGGGGGTCCAGTTCATATCTTTCTCATGTCTGTTATGAGATTCTAAAGAGATAATAAATCTAAAGAGTTTCAAAAAACTTCAAATAGACCACTATATAAGAGTTATTAGCCTCGAATCCCCTACGGAAAAATGACAGCCAGTATTCATCAGTACACAGTCATGCCCTAGTCCCACAAAAGTTCTAAGGAACTGGTCTACTGAGCAAGGGCTTCAGCTTATCCAGATCAGTTTCCTGTCTCAGACAGGAGCAATAGTGGTTGAGTAGTGGGGAGGCAAGGTTTTTCTCCAAGATATTAATCTCAAAGTTCATAGATGAACACACAGTCTCCCCCTAACACAGGCTGCTGGCTAACAAAAAGGGATCTGATGCTGCCCTTGGAACCAAGAAGACCTAAAGGCCTCAGGGGCTTGCTAGCTGACTGGTCTTAGGTATAATCTCTTAGCTTCAGTTTCCTCATTTATAAAATGAGGATAATAACAATTATTAGTGTTTAAAGTATACCTCTTATCCAACAACTCTGGAGATACAGTAAATACTCATTTATTAAACAGTTCCTATGCAGCAGGCACTATAGAAGGCCATAGATAACCATTCACAAACAAGATAGATGCAGGATCAATTGAAAGTAATGCAAAGAGGAGAGGCACTGGCAGTAAAGGGGAATTATGAAAGACTTACTTCAAGGTAAGATTTTAGCTGGGAGAAGGAAACCAGGGAAATTGAAAGGTAATGATGAGAAGGGAGAGAATACCAAACATGGGGAACAGTCAGAGAAAATTAAGATGGAGAGCCTTTTTCTAAGAATATCAAGGACGCCAATGCCACTGCATGTAAAAGCATTTAGAAGAGTGATAGGGGTGGGGAGGATAGATTAAAGAATAAGAAAATTGGAAGAGGGGGGCAAACAAAGGGCTTTCAACACCAAATAGAGGGTTTTATATTTGATCCCCCAGGTGACAGGGAACCACTAAAGTTTACTAAGTAGGTAGGTAACGTGATCAGACCTGCACTTTAGGATGATCATTTTCCAAGATGAGTAGAGGATGCATTAGAATTAGGAGAGACTTATGGAAGACAGACCAACTATCAGGCTATTGCAATAGTCCAGGTATGAGGTGATGAAGGTAATAATGACAGAGGAGAGATTGCTGCCTTTTATCCTCATTTCACAGATGAGAAAACTGAAACAGATAGATGTTATAACTTGTTCAGAGTCACATAGCTAATTATTGTTGGAGGCCAGATTTAAACTCAGAACTTCCTGACTCCATGTCCATGCTCTATCCTCTGGGCCTCTAATAATTACACCTGCTTCACAAAATTGTTATGTAGGCTAAATGAGATAAATAAAGTTTCTTACAAATGTGTTTATATAAATGCTTCCTAATATTACTATCATTTATTAACTAAATATGTATGCTACCCCTGAAGTGACTTTAAAAATAAAACCTTGTTGAAATTGTATTTGTACTTTTATTTCACATTATTTCTAAGATTGCATTGCTTTTGGAATGCCAATTCCAAAGATGGCAATTAACCCATCCAGTGCTATAAAGTTCATCTTTCCAGTGACATTACATAAGATTATATATGAAACAAAGAACAACCTGATCTCCAAAAAATTAAAGGTATAAGTATTCAATATGGTCACAGGAATTGTCAGGGGGGATGTAGAAGGCTGCAAAAGAGCAACTAATAAATCTAAGGCAGAAATACCAGATACATAACCCACAGCCGTCAGACCAGTTTCAAATATGATTAGAAACTAATGAATAAAATAAATAAAAATACCATAGAACATGTTGTTCAGTCTTTTTTCAGTCTTGTATATCTCTTCATGACTTCATTTGAAGTTTTCTTGGTGAAAATACTAGAATGATTGCCATTTCCTTTACGAGCTCATTTTATAGATAATAGAACTGAGGCAAACAGGGTTAAATGATTTATTCAGGGTCACTCAGCTAATAAGTGTCTAAGACCTTTCTGACTCCAGGTCTTCCTGATTCCAGGCCCAGTTCTATATTAATTACACTATCTAGCTGTCCTAGAAAAGAAAACAGATAATATTAACATATGGGTTTATAAGTCAATATTAGCATATATGGTTTAATGGCCCAGTTTCCATTTTAGTTTGACACCACTGATTTAAGACATGTATGCCTACCAAGAACCTGGCACTTAATCAATACCGCTAATTGATTGATTAAAAGAAGGCAGGTGGGTCATGAGCATGAAAAAAGGCAGATGTGATCTTGTGACTACTACTTTGATACTCTCACAACATTAAAAGGAACTACTGAGAATTGGCTCTAGTAGGTTGGGTAGATGCTCTATGAAATCATTACAATAGAGTGAGTAAGTAGAGAGAGTGGGTAAAGATCTACCCCAGTAGAGGGGACCCTTACCTGATGAATTCATGAAGTCATCGAAGTGTTCAAAGATTACCTGTGGTAGAGCAAATCATATGATAGTTAGGTAGCACAATGGTCAGAATACCAGGGCTAGAATCAGGAAGATTCATCTTCCCGAGTTCAAATTCAGCCTCAAGATATTGACCCTGGACAAGTCACTTTATCCTGTTTGCCTCAGCTTTCTCATTTGACAAATGAACTTGTGAAGAAAAGAGCAAACTACACCAGTATCTTTGCCAAGGAAACTCCAAATGGGATCATGAAGAATCAATCAGATTGAAATTGAGATTCCTCATATAACATATGTCCTTCTTTCTCCAAACCTGAAGTGTAGTCCAAGGGAAAGAGTATTGGCCTAGGTTTCAGGAGCTGGGGGCTCAAGCCTGTCATTGTCCCTGATGATTGGCTCTACCACGGGTGATTTTTGAACACTTCAGTCACTTCATGAGCCCCATCAGGGTGGATAGAAAGCCAGCTCTGAAGTCTGACTTCAGATATCCACTAGTTGTGAGTCCTTGGATAAATCATTCAATCTTAATTGCCTGGTCACTGGGCCCAGATGTTAAGACTGGTGACTTAGCATACTCAAATCCAATTAACATGCATATCATGGCATCATTTCCCTGATGACATCTTTTTCTTTGAGAATGAATAACAAATATCAATTTCATGACCTTGAATAAGTCAATTCATTTCTCTGGGCCTCAATTTCTTCATTGTAAAATGCAGTATTAAACAAAAGGAAAACTTTTGTGAACTCCCAGGATTCTGGCTTCAAGTTCTGATTTCATTGCTCAGTTGTCTCATGAATCATTTCCTATCTCTAGGTCTTGTTTTTCCTCATCATAAAACACAATATTGAACAGAATCGTCTCTAAGGTTCCTTCCGACTCTGGCACCCAGTGATTTTAAATAAGAAGGGAGGTTCAAAGAAAGACTGAGAGAACATGTTGAAGAGATCTTACAGATTAGGAAGGTACATTCACTGTACTACAAGGTATATCAGACAAAAACTCTTCCCCCAGGAGAGGAAGATATGTGGGTGGTCTGCTTGGGCTTGGCAGTGGTAAGAAATCCAGCCAGAATCTCTGGATGTGGAGCTTACAAGACAGGATTACAACATCAGTGGCCCAAGAGAAGATTGGCCAGGCTTGGGTGCTCTGAACCACTCCCTTAGACTATTCAGAGTCTCTAAAAAGTGGGGTGGAATGTGTCCAGCTGCAGGTCACAGAGAATTCCTATCCTTTCTTTCTCACTCCCACTCCCATATACACTCAGCCCCTCTAAACAAATATTTGGCAGTTATAGCATAACTAGGGTTGAGGAAGAACAACAGCTTAGTGTATGGCCTCCAGGGAGACAGAGTTTAGGGAAAGGGGTCAATAGACACAGAAGATTGCCTGTTTCCCCAAAAGCCCTTTGGAATTTGTGAGCTTATCCTGTGGGAGAAATCTCACGCTATAGCTAATTGCCACCAGCTTCTCATAGTAAATTCCTGGGAATTTATAGACTCCGCAGACTTAGATCTGAGAAATGTGACTTACTAATGAAACTCAGACTAAGACAAAGGGTGAGAAAAGTCAAATTTTTATCTTGAACTCTTCCACTCTACATAGTAAGCCAAGACTCATAGGATCATAAGATCATAGGAAGAAAAACTAAAAAAAAAAAAAAAAAACTCTAAAGACAGAGGATCTCCATTTGAATTCTATCGCTTAATATTGATTAATATTTTTAAATCAGTTAGTAAACAAATACTTAGTAAATTCTTTCTGTGTTTCAAATACTGTGCTAAGCCCTGAGTATACAAAGAAAGACCTAATTCCTGCCCTCACATTCTAAAGTTAGAGACATCAGGGCAAACAACTGAATGTATACAAGCTATATACTAGTAGATGAGAGGAAATGAAAAAAGTTATACTTCTATTCAATTACAAAAGTAGTTATTTTATCTATTTTCAAAATAGATAAATAATACAAAATAATACAAAAAATACAAAATACAAAACCTGATAATTAAAAGAATAGAATGACTATCTCAAAACCAGGAAAGTTTTTGCTCAATATCTACCTTTGAGGCATATTGGCTGAATGACCCAGGCAAGGGGTGGGGGGAGAGTGAGAGAGAGAGAGAGAGAGAGAGAGAATATGAATGATAATTTAATTCCTATATATATAGTACTTTAAGATCTGCAGATATATTTTGTACATTATCTGATAGCAAGCTGGAAGGTAATTCCTATTATCCCTGGATTACAGGTAAGGAATCTGGAGCTCAGAAAGAATAATGGGCTTGCCCAAGTGTGCATTCCTAGTAAAGATAAGAAGAGTATGAATTCAGGTCTTACCCTAATTGCAGCATTCTATACTCTATACCCCCTCTGTGATTATAGATAAGTCATTTATCCCATCTATCTAGCTTCTTTTCTTAGAAATGGAATGATTTCCAACATTCCTTCCAGTTTTAAATTCTGTGATTCAATTTAATGTTCTTTTTCCTCTAATCTATAATCCCAAATTGTAGGTCATAGACCTCAGAATTGAAAGGCATACTTCAAGTCAAATGTAGACAAGTCATCTCATTCAATGGCCTTGTGATAAAAAGCAAATACCTTCTGTAGTTTGAATGATATATAAATATATGTATATATATATTAATATTTTTGTAAATGTATGTAGATGGACTTATGATTAATAAAATATATATAAGTATTTCTGAAATCATTATATTCTTTTATCATTCAATATTTTCTTAATTAATAAATACTATTTACTATTATTCAATGGATAATCTACCATTCACAAACTGAAATTGTGTGGGGAAAAATATTGCTTCCTCAGAATAAAAGACATTGGGAACTGCTGATGTAGAATAACCTCATTCTTTCACAGATGAAGAAACTAAAGCCCAGGAAGAAATATATGACTTATCCAAAAATCATATACAGATTGTAAATAGAAACAAGCATACATCTGAAAAGAGATAGGAACTGAACCTATTATTTCACAGGGAACACACTACCGAGAGAACTCCTTCCTCCAATTCAGGTTAACAGCTCCATAATTTATGAAAAGTTAAGTGACTTGCTAGAGTCAAACAGCCAATATCTGTCACAGAAAGAACTTAAATCCAAATCTTCCTGGTTTTGAGGCCAGCTTTCCATCCATTAGGCCATGTTGTTGCCTTTCTAAATCTGAAAAAAAAGGTAACAAATTGGGAACGATTCCCCTAGGAGACTATGAGCCTTGAAAGAATCGTACTGCCATTTTCTTCTACAAGACCCCAAGACAGTCAACAAGCATTCATTCAGAGGTACCACTAGCAATAAGGTATATCTAGATCAACAACTTTACCAGAAAATAAAGGAGGAGATATCCATTCAACAAAAGAATTCACATCCATGAAAGTTTGCTAAGTACCTACCATGTTCAGAGACTTAGAATCGAAAAGTAATACAGTCACTGCCCTCAGAAAACTTACAGTCTAGTAAGAGGAAAAGATATGTGTAGAAACAACTATAATAAAAATCATAATGTGATAACATTTGCAGAAGAAGATAAAGAAAGAAGAAATAGAAATCATTTCAAGATGGAGGAAGGAGGGGTAGGAGATGGAATAAGAAAGACTGCAAGAATTGGCAGGTCATCTGGGTTTTAAAGGAAGAAAAAGGGATAACAATGGGTGATGATATGAAGGGAGTATATTACAAGCTTGGGGTGGAGGGGAAGGGTGACAGTCTGTGCAAATCCACAGGGGTAGGAAAAGGCAAGATGAAAGTGGGGACTATCTAGGGGCAAGAAGAGAAAATATCCTGTTTGACTAAAATAGGATTGACAAGGAAAAAAACAGGAAAAATATGGGATTGAGATGAGCCAGAGTCTGGAAGCCTTGAGTGCCAGAATAAAGAATTGGTGTTTTATTCTGTGAGCAATAAGGAATTCTCCCATTGCAAGAATAATCTCCTAATTATGAAAGGATTCACCTGAAGTTTTCCTGGAGGCATTCAGAATAACATTTAGTTTAAAATAATTCCATTTCCACACACCCTTTGGGGAACACACCTGGTGGACAACCTTTCCTATCAAGTTTGCTTGCCTACCTCAGTGCTGTCAACTTGGCAAACCCCAATCCCTTTGTGTCAAAGAGACTGCTTAGAGGCAAGGTGCAGTTGACACCCAGGCTAAGTAATGCCAAACCCTAGAAAGGAATTGCCTTACTGATTGTTAAATCAGATTCAGGGATATTACATAGATGACTAGCTAGAAAAATTAGATAGATGTGGAGTAGGTAGATAGATAGACAGACAGACTAACAGATAGCTAGATGATAGAAAAAGGAAGGAAGGAAGGAAGGAAGGAAGGAAGGAAGGAAGGAAGGAAGGAAGGAAGGAAGGAAGGAAGGAAGGAAGGAAGGAAGGAAGGAAGGAAGGAAGGAAGGAAGGAAGGAAGGAAGGAAGGAAGGAAGAGAAGCTAAGTGACACAGTGGATGGAATACTGACCTTGGCATCAGGAAGACAGGAGTTTGAATCCAGCCTCAGACATTTGACAACTAGCTGTGTGACCTTGGGCAAGTCACCTAACCCTGATTCATATCAGGTCACTGGATCCATGTGGTTCTGAAGGAGAAAGTAAAACTGGTGACTTAGTACAGCAACCCCTCATTCAAAAGCAATTCAATTCACATATTTGTCATGGCATCACTCCTTGATGTAATGATTCTCTTCAAAAATAAAGGGCAAAAAAAATAAAAAATAAAGGGCAAACAGATGTATCAATGTATTAGATGATAGATAGATAGATAGATAGATAGATAGATAGATAGATAGATAGATAGATAGATAGATGTAAAGATGGATGGATGGATGGATGGATGGATGGATGGATGGATGGATGGATGGATGGATGGATGGAGAGAGAGAGAGAAAGAGAGAATCCAATCAGCTCAATTTTGGTCAAATGATTGTCAAAGTCTGTTTCCAGCTCTTACTACTCTCCAGAGCACTCATCCCATACCTCTGAAGTTCATCTCCACACTAACGGGACATGCAATCCTTGAGTGAAGGCAATGTTTCATGTTGTTTTTTGTTTTCATATTGCCAATAGCTAATAGTTTTCTTGTAATAATTAATCCTTAATATTTATTGAATTAATGAATAAGTTAAATCCCTGTTGGAATATCAAATTTAACATGAAACAAAGAGAACTCATCACCTTTCCCCCAAATAAAACTACCAACTCCTCCAAACATCCCTAAATTTATTCAGAATCTATCTTCCCAATCAACCAGGTTTATAAGCTCAAAATAAATCTTAATTCTTCTTCTTTCCTTACCTTTTATACCTAATCAGTGGAGAAATTCTCTGTCATCTAGTACTTTCCCAATTACTACCATGCAATATATATACAACCCTATATACATAAACATATTTCAACCTCTTTCACATACATCCCCTTCTCTTCCTTTACCCCACCATTGCCTTCTATTGGGCCTTCATCACCTCTCACTAGGACTTTTCCAACAGCCTCTCCTGACTGAACTACTGATCTCTCTTCCATTTATTCTCCACACTGGTGCCAGATTAATATTTCTAAGGCATAAACTTGACCATCAGATCATCATAGACCCCCTAATACTTCTAAGATAAAAATGCAAGCTTCTCCATCTGTGTTTGAAGGCCCTCTGCTACCTGGTTCCAACCTCCCTTTCAAACCTTTCTTCATTATACTCCTCTTTATTTACTCTGCCTTCCAGCTGACCTAGCCTATTTGCTGTTCTACAGACTCAATTTTTATCTTCAATTGAGTCATTGGGTTGTCTTTCATGTCTAAAATGCATTCCTTCTTTGATTCAGTCATTGGGTTGTCTTTCATGTCTAGAATGCATTCCTTCCTCACCTTTATCTCTTAGAATGTTTAACTTCCTTCAAATTCAACTCAGCTACACCATCCTAATAAAACCTTCCCTTACTCAACTAGTTACTAGAGACTTTGTCTCTTTTTCTGTCTGTCATTGTCTCTTTGTTCTGCTGTCTCTGCATTCCTCTCTATCTTCGTCTTTCTCTGTCTCTTTCTCTCTACCTTTCTCTGTCTCTATCTCTCTGTTTCTCTGTTTCAACTTTTCTATCTCTCTCTGTCTCTGTGTCTTTATGTCTCTGGTTCTCTGTCTCTATCTCCTCAAACATCTTGATTTAATTATGTGTGTGTGTGTGTGTGTGTGTGTGTGTGTGTGTTGTGTGTTTATTGTATTGGCATGTAATGTTTGTCCTTCATTTTTTAAAAAGACCAAGACATCAGGGAGGTGATGCCATGACAAGCCCATGAATTGAATTTGAGTGAGGGGATGCTGTGCTAAATCATTAACCTCACTTTCTTCTCCAGAGCCATCTGGGGCCAGGGGCCAGAAATGAATCAGGATGACTGGAGATGGCCTTGGATGTGAGGCAATCAGGGTTAAATGACTTGCCCAAAGTAATAACAAGTGTCATTTGTCTGAGTCCAAATTCGAAGTCCTGTCCGTTTGAATCCAAGGCTGGTACTCTATCCACTGAGCCATCTAGGTGCCTTTATTGGCAAGTACGGATTTTCAGAGAAGACTAATATCTCTGATGGGAGGTCTGTTGAGCCCTTTAAGAACTGCTTTCCACCTTTGGTGTCCACCTGATTCACCCAATTCTCACCTGTGGATCCAAGAAGCTGTAACAAATGCAGTTGCCACACCATGATAAATCCTTTGGCAGATGGACTAATCCAGGTTGAGGGGAACCAAGAGATTTCAAACTCATTGATTGATGTTTTAGGGGAGTATCTGGCCCAGGCATATAAAGACTTCCCTCACAGTGGAATGGGCAGATGAGAACAGTTTGTTACAATGGCTAAGAAAGAGATTGAAGCCTGATTAAACATCAAAGAAGGGACAGCTAGGTGTCACAGTGGATAGAATGCCAGCCCTGGAGTCAGGAAAGCCTGAGTTCAAATCTGATCTCAGACACTTAATATTTGCCTAGCTGTGTGACCTTGGGCAAGTCACTCAACCCCATTGCCTTAAATAAATAAAAACCATCAAAGAAACCAAGGTCATCTACTGCATCCCAAGCCATCCCTAATGGTCTTAATTTTGTCTTGCCACTGCATTGTGATGACTCTGGAATAGAGTGAGACCAATGACTTTGCACAACCCTGCCTCACTTAAATCCAAATTATTTGTGAGTCAAAAGAAATCACCCAAACCATTTTACTATTTTTCCTCAAAGTCCTGCGGCAACAGGCAAGTGATGGAGTGATAAATGCAGATCCAAAGGGAGCTGTCATCACAAGCCTGCGCACAAGGCAACCCAGACCATAGAATCATCTTCTTACTGGACTGAAGCAACAGTAGAATTCAGCAACTCCCTGGGTGTCTGAGCAGCCTTTTACAGACTGAACTGTACACTTCCTGGTGGGAGGAAGGGGTTAGAAAAAATGCCCTAAAAATTGTCTGCTTCATCTAACTTAATCCTGTCTGTCTATCATAGCAGACAGAGATCCCATCTTGGTTCTGAAACACACATACACACACACACATACACACACAGAGAGACATACACAGACATACACACAAACACACACACACACTTTTGCAAACATGATTTCACTCACCATCAATATATGCTTATGAACAAAATCCAGTAATACTGAAAGATGAATAGTTCTTGTTGTGAGAAAACTCAGCAGATATCACAGCAAATAACAACCCTGAGTGAAACAAGGAGAGTAAATGAAGGCCAGCTTACTAAAGTTGGATCTGAATATACATGTTTCTGGAGTGATCACAGCTGAAGGGGAGCTAGTGAAGATAGTGTAGGTTTTTCGATCAAAACTAATCTAGTTAACATACTAGTATACCTTGCAAAAGGAATGAATGACAGACTCATGTCAATATAATTGCCACTTGCTGGAAAGTGCCTTACATGATCATCAGTGCCTGTGCTCCCACCATAAGGAACACTAATAAGGTCAAAGAAAAAATTTATGAAGACTTGGAGACTCTGATCATCAATGTGCCAGAAGAGAGCAAGTTATAATTCTGAGTGACTTTAACATCAAATTAAGCACAGACCAGCAAACATAGCAAGGAGTCATAAATAATAACAACAATGGTCACTTACTGCTGAAGAGTTATGCATCTCATGACCTTATTATTACCAACAGTGTCTTCTATTTATCAAACCATAATAAAACTTTGTGAATATACCCTCACAACAAACATGGAAATTTAATAGACTATATCATTACAAGAAGAGATTGACAATATGTGTGAGTAATAAAGATGATGTGTAGTACAGAGTGCTGGACTGATCATAGACTTATCCTTTCCAAGCTAATCATTGTACTTCAACAAAAGCAGCAACTATTAGAAGACTCAAGGTCAACAGAGTAGAACAGTTCTTTAAGACTGAATAGTTTGTTGTTAACATAATTAGCAACAGTGGAGTAGAAGACAGTGGGAAGTTTTCCAGAGATTTGGTATACAACACCACATTTACTCATCTGGGCTAGGATACTTGTAAACATCAAGATTGATTGGTTGAAAATGATGGGGAAATTCAGAAATCTCATAAATGAGAACTCCATAGAATTTCCAAGTAAAATAGTTCAGTCACCTCCAAGAAGTCAGCATTTAATTCCAGCAAAACTAAAGTACAAGGGAAGTTTGGAGAGACTGAGATTCTAGGCTCAGTAGGAAGGCAGATGAAATTCAGTTTTACTTGAATAATAACAATCCAAAGTGTTTATATGATGCCCTGGACATTATATATGGGCCAAAGATCTATGGTGCATCTCAACCACTCTGTGTTGATGGAATCACATTGATTAATGATAATCAATTGATTAATGGTAATCAATTAATCAATTGATTAATGATAATGCTGGAGAAACCACTTGTACCCTTCCATGGTGTTCTCAATGAACCATCATCAACCAATGCAAAACCAACAACTAAAGAAAATGAAGAAATATTGAATGCTGGGGATAAGTTAACTAATTTTGGCAGTATACTTTCCAAGGGTGTACACTTGATAAATGCATAGCCAAAGATAATCGGGTTTGTGAGCTCTGAAGGAAAGTATCAAAGAGGTATTAGACTGACTACCAAACTGAAAGTCTACAGAACCACTGTGCTGACTTCATTGTCGTTTATCTGTGAAATCTGGACAGTATACTAGTGTCATGCCAGAAAACTGGATGATTGCTTCCATTTCTGTTGTCTTAAGAAGATTCTGAAGATCATCTAGGAAGATAAAGTACAAGACACTGACATCCTTTCCCAAGTTAAACTGCCAAGCAGTGCAGTCAAATCCAATGAGCTGGTCACATTGTTCAAATATCAAATGTTCTTTTGCCTAAGACTATTTTAAGAATTCATACAAACTCATACAAGAAAAAGCAGTGCAGAGAAATTCTCAAGGTCTCTCTGAAGAATTTTGGTATTGATTGAAAGACATAGAAAACACTGGCATAGGATTGTTCAGCATAGTGTGCCTGCATCAAAGAAAACACTACTTTTCTATGAGAAAAGTGGAAGGACAGTAGCTCAAATGAAATGTGAGATACACAGATTTAGAACTATCATCCCAACTGTTTATATGGATTATTTGTGCTCAACCTATGGTAGAGCCTTGTCAGCTTATGTTGGTTTTATTAGCCATAGCAGGACACACTATACATTGACCCCAACATAGTGATGTCATTTTTGTCCTCCAAGAAGACAGGGGCAACAACCAACCATACAATTCACTGTACCCCTTAGTCAAATGTAAGGTTCTGGAGGAAAAGGTATGTTTCTTTTTTTGACTATTTTTTTCCAGAATGCAATTCAGTGTTCCACATATAGTAGGTATTTAATAAATGATTATGGAGCTATTTGATTATAAATTTAGAGATAGAAGGGACCTTAGAGAGCATCTTGCCCAATCCTTCCATTTTATAGGTAAGGAAACTAAGGACAAATTAATTAACTTGTCCAAGAACACATAATGTCATGTAGCATAACAAAGATTTGATTCTAGTGTCTTGGTCTCCAAATCACATTTACCTTCATAAGTCTCAACTTACCCATCTTGATAAATGGAGATATTAATACTTGTATTACATAACTCATAAAGTTTTTATGGAGTAAATTCCTTTTAGAAACCTTAATATAGTAAACTATAAAGTTTCATATAAATATGAGTCATTTTATTCCCTAAAACATTACCTCACATGTAGTAGGGGTTTAATAGTTTTTGTTGGATTGAATTGAATCCAATACATCAAGTAGTGAATTCAGAAATGAGAGCTGGTCAGAAAAGTAGGGTTTAAATCCTGGCTCCAAAGTTTAACTAGATGTGTGACTATGAGCAGATTGCTTTAGCACTGTAAGTTTCAGTTTCCACATTTGTAAAATAGAGATGGGGAGGGAAGTGATCCACTGGATCAAACACTGAGCTTGGAATCAGGCAGATTAATCTTCTTGAGTTCAAATCTGACCTCAGATACTAGTTGTGTATCTGGGCACAGATACCTATGGTCAGTCATTTAACCCTATTTGTCTCAGTTTCTCATCTGTAAAATGAGCTGAAAAAGGACATAGTAAGTCATCCTAGTATCTTTGTCAAGGAAACCCCAAATGCTGTCATGAGGAGTTGAACACAACTGAAACAACCAAGCAACAAAAAATAGGAATAATCATACTTCCTTTATCTACCACTCAGAGTTCTTATGAAGTAAGTTCTTTGTAAAGCCAATAGAAATGGAAGTTATTCTTAAGCAACTCTGGAAGAAGGAGTAATCAGTCTTCTAAAGACATTCACCAATTTTCCTGCAGTCATCTACATGATTTAGATAGAACATTTAGGAACTCCGGCAAACAGAGCCTAGACCACAAGATTATTTTAAGCAACTGTGACCTGTGCCAAACACACTCAAGAGATTCCCCATCAATATTATAAATTCTCTGAAAGCATTGACATTGCTTTTAGATTTAGAAGGTAAACAAAATAACATATGGTAAAGAGGGAGATTACTGTTCTGATCAATCATTCTTCCAGAAGAATAAAGGCATTTAAAAAGAAGTAATCCTTTGAATCAGGGAAAAGTTAAGGGTTTTTAAAAAGCATTACATACATTTCTAAAAATGTTCCCCTTTCAATTGTGCGCCCATTAACAGTGTTCATTCAGTACAGATTCATCGCTATACTCTCTCTTCAAGTCATCCATTCCAGCTCATGTCACAGCCTGAACAATTAGCATTCTCCATCCCTTTTCTAGATGGATAGCTATATGTGAGAATGGAAGATAGGCAACCTAAATTTATGAGCTACTATGGCAGAAAAAAAGACTAATCACATTATAAACATCCTTCTAGGATTGTCTCTTCAAGTACAGCTAATCCATAGCCTAGATCTGGGAAATAACAACACGATTTGTGCCTGGCTCCTAGGGAAAACTTTCACTCAATTTACATTGTATATATCTGTATGTATGAATTTTTATGTCACTATCCCCAATAGACTGTAGGCATCTTGAGGGCAGGACTTTTGGGGGGGGGGGGTTGTGTGATTTTTTTTAAAGAGCCTAGCACAGTATTTGGCAAGTATTTAATAAATATTTGTTGATTGATTGATTGAGACTAATTCATTGGCTGGTTGGCCTTCCAACTTGATAGGACATGCCACAATTTTCCTTCTTCCAGAATATTTCTTTAAAACCCAGGGTCAAATCATCAGAATAGCACTTTAGAAGGATCTGAGCAAGAGTATTGCTTTTAAATTGATCACATTTAGGTGGTACTTTACAGTTACAAAATACTTTTATCTTATTTGATTCTCACAACAACCCTGAAAAACAGGTAAGAAATTTTTACTCTTCCCACCCTCCAAAACTGAGGGAATTGAGAAGTAGATAAATAACTTGCCCTGGCTTCCTTGAGGATTAAAATCCAACTCTCCAGATTTAAATTCAGGTTTTGTTCCTATATAATATAAAACTGCGCTAGAGAAGTTTGGCCTTTCTGCCCTGGCTAGCTCTTTCATCCTTCGTCAGACTGGGGATGGGGGGAAGAGGGAAGAGGGAAGGAAGAAGGAAGAGAGGAGAGAGAAGGGTAGGAATTCTTTAGTTACTCATCATCCTCAGGTGCTTCAGAAGGGAGAACATCAGTTCCCTAAGGCCATCTCTTTACAGCATTACATAGAACTGAGTGTTGCCCAACTCCAAGGAAAATTCAGGCCAAAGTCAATGGCAGCAGGGGAGAAGACAACAACAATTGAGAGCCAAGAGAAGGAGGTGGGGCAACCACATCACCTCCCCTTCTCCAGATAGTTGACTCCTGCTGTGAATCCACCACCCAAGACCAGTGGGATTCTGAATTTTGTCTTCACAACCCCTTCATACATAGGGCTTAATTTCAGCCTTTTTTGTCCCCTCCCCAAGACTTCTATTGTCAATCCTACAGCCATGGTGGTATATATATATTAATTTGAATGAGTCAGGCTCAGTCTCAGAAATCAAAAAATTTCAATTCCAGTTCCAGTCCAAAGAGTGGAGGGGGGGAGGGGGGAAGGGAGTAAGATTTAATAAAAGGCTATTCTGTTCTTGTTCTCTGTGTCTGTTGGTGAGTCACCCTGCTAGTTAGAACCATAAAATGGCAAACATTGGTAAATAAGATAATATGAATGACACTGTGACTCAACCGAAATAAACACACATCTGTCACTGCTCACCAAGGTTGAAAGCAAGTAATCATAGAGAGAGAGAGGGCTCCATTTGGAAATAGGATGATGAATGTAAATAAGCCATCAACGAGGATTTTTTTCCCCTCTGTCTCTATTACAAACAGCATTTCACAAGGTGTTGTTTTCCATCATCCACTGCCTAAGTGAGCCAGGCAAGCCGAGAACATTACTCATAGGCAAAGCCATGGGAAATCTGAGTGAATTGGAAATCATTTCCAGCAAATTGAGTAAAGGAGCCTTGATTCTGGACTGAAAATTACAGTGGCTGACCTCTCTCCTGTTCATTCAGACAGTCACAAGCTTCGTGGTGCTGGGGCCTAGGCTATTAGATTTCTCATTTTCTCCTCTGCCTGGGTCATTTAAACCGCCTTTGCTCCTGTCTCCTCCCACAAGCTTTTAACCTTCTTCAGGGCAGGTCCTGAAGCTGAGTACACCGGTAATCATAGCCTGTAAGCTTCCGCCAGTGGGGAAGCTGGCCTGGAGGGAGCTCAGGCTTTAATAGTTGCCAGCTTTGTAACCTTTGGCAAGAAAAGTAGTATGAGTACAAAAAAAAAAAGTTGTATATAAGTACGGAGGGAAAAGGGCTGGATCTGTAACCAGAGATCTCAGTTCAAATCCTGCCTCAGAGATCATATGGGAAACTCCAGGCAAGTCAGTTGATCTCTTAGGACCTCAATTTCAATCAGCATTGACTAAGCACCTACAGTGAGAGTGCTTGGTCCCAAGGATACTAAGAGGAAGCACTTCAATAGTCCTCCTTCCCTTAAAAAGCTCACGTTCAACTCATCAATTGCTCCAGATGATGGGCACCTGAGAGGTCTTAGAATGAGATCAGAACACAGGTCAAAGTTATTAGGATCACTCTTTTTTCTCCAGGAAGACTTCAGTTCCAATCTAGCCTCTGATAAGTTAATTGTGTGCCCCTGGACAGGTCACCTAATCTGTATCTGACTAGGTTTCTTCATCTATAAAATGAAGATAATAATAAAAATTTATACCACCTGGGGTTACTGAGATAATAGGAATAATATTTGAAAAATGTTTAGCCTATTCTAAGACTCTCAGTAAATGTTTCCCTCTTAAGCACAGATTTTTTTTTTCCTTTCTCTGAAAACAAATCTCATGGAGGATCCTAAGGAAAGTTACAGTTGTCACTAGAGTCTGGGCAATCATATCACTCAAGGATTTATTAAGTGCCTACTATGTACCAAACCCAGAACCAGATTCAGAAGATACCAAGTTCCTGACTTTAAGGAGCTTCTATTCTCTTTGGGGAGAAGCAGCATATAATTGGAAAATTAAATACAAAATTATACAAAGGAATTTTGGTAGGGAGGACTAGCAATTGGAGGGGGTCAGGATAATTCCTTTGGGAAGTGATATATAATGAGCCTGGAAAGGTAAAAGACTTTAAATACCAGAGAAGTTTTTAATTTGATCCTAGAGGCAAGAGGAAGCCACTAGAGCTTTTTGGCTGGAGAGATTGACATGTTCAGACGGGTGCTTTAGAAATATCAATTCAGCAACGATGTAAAGGGTGGATTGCAGTGAAGGTAAAGAGACCAATTAGGACATTATTGTAATTGTTCAGGCAAGAGCTGATAAGGGCCTGCATTAGGGTTGTGGCTGTTCTAATACAGAGAAGAGAACAGATATGAGATATATTGTGATGGCATAAGGACTGGATATAAAGATTAAGGAAGAAGGAAGAACTGAAACCCACTTTCAAGTACCAAACTTGTGTGACTAGAAAAAATGGTGATACCCTCAACAGAACGAGGAACATCAAAAGAGAGCAGAGATTAGAGGAGAAAGATAACCAGCTCTCCTTCCCCCCCCCCCCCTTTCTGGTACCAGCAGCAGGCAAGACACAGCCCCCTGCCACCCTGGAGTTCCACCCCCCCCCATTCACCACCCCACAAATGCCCCAACTTGTCATGCCAATCTCTCAGAATTGCTAAACTCTGCTATACTGTGTGACAAAAGGATAAGACAAAGACAGGAAAATTCAGCCACCTGGGGATTGCATAAGCAGTTTGTAACTGGCTGCCAAGCCATTAGCATTTTTGGCATAATTCCCTTTTCAGGCAGTACCTACAGTGCCTCATTTCCTTATTCTCACCATCATCATGAAGGTACTATAGCTCTGGACTCTAAACGTGAAGACTTTAAGCTCCAGAACTAGGTCTAGGCCTAGTTATTTATGTGAAATGAGACAAAGTATAACCCTTTTGTCTGAAGCTTCCTTACAATGAAGCAAGGGGGGGTTGAAATAAATAACTTCTATTTCCTCCCCGCCCCCATCAAAAGAGTGAATGGAAAGAGCAGAGTTGAAATGTCTGGTGACAAGGCACAGCTTTACATTTACCAGTAAATCTTAAACTAATCATCCAAACTCTCTAAGCCTCAGTTTCCTCCTCTGTAGAATGGAGAGCATCATATTTACACCACCTACTTCATAAGGATGTTGTGCAGATTAAATGAGGTTCTTTTATAAAGTCGTTGCAAGCCCTAACAGTGACTCAAAGTCTACTTGCATAAAACTCTCCTCTTTGGTGGAAATGGATTACTTAATGCTTTGGGACTGGTGAGTGACAAGAGTTAGTGAAAGTTTCAGAAAGGAGAGAAAGAACCCAGTCTCCTAGCTCCTTGATAATGTCCCTATTCCTATTTTACTACATGGAGTTAGTCCATCAGGGCAAACTAAGACTGGGCTAATTCCTGGTTCACCAGGATTGAATTTAAAAGAAATGGAGCTCTTTTGTTCTCTGTCTCATTATGCCCAGCAATATTTCCAGGAGGGGGAAGCTTACATTTGGCTCACATTAGATCTCTTCAAAAGGACTTAACAAGATCTTTTCTAGAAAGGTACTCAGCATATGAAGTTAGTCCAATATTGAACAATTATTTATTTTTCCTATATCAAAATAAACGTTTAAAATACAAAAAAACACTTAAAATATGAAACAATTACCCATCTCTTCTACTGCAAATTATATAAGGTTGATAGCTAAAATATTAAAACATGAGATACTATTAAAAAGGCATTTCTACTTTGGTTTCAGGTCTGTCTGGGGAACTCAGACAAGGTCCCTATCTTCTGAGCATGCTTTAGGCTCATCCCAGTTGTGGTCATCTTTTCCTGTAAGAAGATGTAGAGATCATCTCCAGCTGAGCAACCAGGTCCCACACACACACAGAAATTCCCATCCTCTCAAACTCCCAATGTAGATACCAAGACTAGAAACATCTATCCCTGGTCAATCATCTTTGCTGGGGGGTAGGGGGATGAGGAGGTTGCCAGCTACTGATACTCAAACTCAGGCTCACTTAGATATGTACCCACTTCTGTTTACTGATAGTTTCCATAGTCAACTGAGGGGAGAGGGGAAAGAAATTCTCACCCCCCACCCCACCTCAGGAAATCTGAAGGAGACCTTGAAGAGTTTCAACAAGCTCAACAGATAGGAAGAGAGAGCTTAATATTAGATATTATCTTTCTTTTTAAAGTCTACTGACCGAATCAGAAATTTGTTTTGTTTGACTATACATGTTTGTAACATGGAATTTGTTTTTCTTCTATTCTCAATAGTAGGGAGAGAAGTTGGGGTGGGAGAGAGTCAAGATAGGCATATGCTGTGAAAGATATACAAAGCAGAGGGTGGGTGGATGGATGGAATTAATGAAAGCCAGGAAAAAATGCAGAAATGAAAATGAAAAGCTATCAAGACAAGAAGGCACAAAGACAGAAAATGGGATGTAACATTCAAGGAACAGCAAAGCAAGTAGTCACTGGATCATAGAATACACTAATGAAGGAAGAACTTTGCTATTACATGTAAGCCTCTGGATGGAGAGAAGCTTGGGCCCTCACCATCCAAATGAATGCATGGCCCATGAATATGGGCCTCTGTTCTTTGCTTCTTTGAGTTTGTCCTTTGCTTTTTTTTGGTGGAGTTTGGAGCTGACTATGTGATCTCCAAGTCTGGAGATAGTAAGCCACCAGAAATCTAGTAGCTGAAATCCATGCCAAGATTTGCCAGAAGCCAGACAGTGAGGCATGAAGTCCAGAGTTACCAATCCAAATCCATCCAGAAATGCCAACTATCAAATGGCAAAACAATGAGAAATGCCAGCTATCCACCCACTGCCCAAGCTGTGTTTGGAAGTGAAATTGATGGGAAATCATGTAAAAATGATGCTAAGTGTGAGTTTGTTCTCCTCAATGAACAGAGTGGTATAGGAAATAATATACCCTGAGGTGTTGGAAGGAAATATTTGTATTATTATATCTTAGCAATAAGTATTTCTTTGAAAAAGCTAATTGATGTTAATTGGTTGAATGGAAAAGGGGAGCCAATTGGGAGAAGAAGACATCAGAATGGAGACTCAAGATGATTATATTAGAGAGAAACATCTTGAACCACTTGTTGGTAGCCCTAGAATCATGACAGGAAGATACAGCCTTCTTTAGTCTAGAAGAGTAAATTGTTTCTCTACAAAACTCAAAGCATATCTCACTTTGAAATGCAGACATTACAATAATAATGTCACATTTATGTAATGCCTTAAGACTTAAAAGGCACATTTCTCACAACTTTGTAAGAATGCATACATTACTATTCTTGTATGATAATCAAAGGTCCTGAGTTGAGATTTAACTTCTGGCTCTTACTACTCACTTGCTTAACTTAACCTCTTTGAGATTGAGCTTCTGCATCTATAAAATGAGGGGACTGGAAATGGTCCCAGCTCTAAATCAATGATTATTAATTTTGTACTATGCCTATAATTTTACTGATATAGAGAACACCACAGAATGAAAGTCCCCTTCCAAAGTCTATTAGCACCTAACCTTAGTCAGTCAGTCAATAAATATTTATTAAGTGTCTACCACATGTCAGTCACTATGTTAAGAGATAAGGAATACAAAGAAAGGTAAAAGACTCCTATCTTGGGCACTAAAAGGTTAAGTGACTTGACTAGCCACATAGTCAGAATAGGAGTCCATAGGACCCTAGTAAAGCCCCCTGCTTCACAGGGTTTTTATTTTGTTATTGTAAAGCATTATATCAAAGTGAATTGCTAATACCAGTACATAGCACTCAAAGTCTAGAAGCCTCTAGAGAGAACTGGGCAGCCTGGATTAGGTCACAGTGGAGTCCTTCCTCACTTAGCTTCTAAGGCCAAATTCAATTGTAATCCTTCTAGAGTTGGAATAGATTTCTTATTGTCCTGTCAGCTGCTGGGAGCCTTTCCAAAATCCTGCTATGGAGCCCAATACAGCTTTCTAATGCTGGCTGCAGTAAAGTCACTTCATTGTCTTACTCTCCAATAAAGGGTCCTGGTTAAGGTCAACCCTAGAAGTAGATAAAGTAAAGTTTTTTCCAGATCTCTCTTCCTCTCAGCCCATTTTTGGATTCTCTCATCATCCCTAATATTGCCCAGAATTCCCTCTAAAATGCCTTTCTCCATAGGCAGTCCATGTTTAGACATTTCCCTCCACCTCCCCCAAAAAGCCTTGTGAAAGAACTGGAAATTGCACCAATTGGGGAATAGCTAAACAAAGTATGATATATGATTGTATTGAAAATTGTGCTATAAGAAGTGAAGAGCAGGGTGTTTTCAGAAGACTTACATGAAGTGAGTAGAACCAAGAGAACAATGTAATGTTGTATGATAATCAACTGTGAATGATATAGCTATCCCCAGTAATAGCAATGTTGTATGATAATCAACTGTGAATGATATAGCTATCCCCAGCAGTACAATGATGTAAGGATTCAGGATGAAAAATACTATTCACCTCCAGGGAAAGAACTAGCACAGTCTGAATGAAGATCGAAACATATTTCTTTTACTTTATTAGTCTTGGCTTGGTTTGGTTTTTTTGTTTGTTTGGTTTTTTGGTCTGCATTTTCTTTTGCAACACGGCTAATATGAAAATGTTTTGCATGACTGTACATGTATAAATCTATATCAAATTGCCTGATTTCTCAAGAAGGGGAGAATGGAGGGGGAAAAGGGAATTTGGAACTCAAAAATAAAATTTTTAAAAAGTTAAAAAATTTGTTTATATGTAATTGAAAAAATTAAAAAATAAAAAGATTTTCTAGATATTAACTGAAGAACATTATAAACCAACTGGGTAATTCAATAACATTTATTAAAGTTCTTCTATATGCAACATGGAATAATGAATAAGGAGTCAGTCAGGACCTTGACTCAAATCCTACCTCTGACACATTCTGGCTGGATGACCCTGGAAAGTTACTTCATCTCTCAGTTGCCCCCAACAACTGCCTAAGATTTTGCTGATCTGAATTGGAAAAGAGTTGCCTCATCAGAAATTCACAATTATAGTGAGATCACAGGTCTAGACACCCTATTCACCCTCCCCACAGATAGATAGATGGATGTCTGGATGGGTGGATGGATGAATAGATGAATGGATGAATAGATGAGTGAAGGAATGGGTGAATGAATGAATAAAAACTTGTGCAAACCACTGTTCTGGGTCCTTGCCTTCAAGAAGATTACATTCTACTACTATATGTGATTAAGTATTGTAATAATATCAGTGTTTCTTCCCCATAACATAAGTAACTCCTCATTATGACTTCCATGTCTTTTTCCAAAGCAATGATTAATTCAGTAGAAATTCCAGTTAATAAGATTATAATTGGAAAAAAAGTGGAGGAGGCTTTTTCTTCTTAGATTGTACCTTGACTATTAGAATGATGTATAAGAAGGACTGTTAGATTGAGTCCTAGGAGTCCTGGGTCCTAATCTCAATTTTGTCACCCACTTGCTAGATTTCACTTTACCATTTCTAGGCCTCAATTTTCTTGTTTAAATAAGGTTGACAGACTAAATGATCTCTCACTTTCCTTCTACTTCCAAATTTTATTTTATCATTTTGTTATTCTATGCCATATCCAGGAAAGGGCAACCATGAACCAGCTCCATTTATCTTAGAAAATAGTTATTTAGTCTCTCTGTGTCCTTTGGCAAAGTCCCCCAGCATGACAACAATCAATATCCTTTGTGAGGAAATTAACTGCTGAAAATAGAAAAGGTTAGTGCAAGAATATATCCTGCTCCCTCAACTGTGCCTTTAAACCTCCAGGAAAATGAATTATTCATGGAGAAATCTGGGAGTCTTCCTGATAAGAGGACGTCCTAACAATCATTTAAAAAGTAACTGAATACCTTGGATTCTCCTAGGGTGCTCATCTTCTACAAGAGGAGAATAAAGAACTAAGTCACCTTGGGCAACTATAGTTGCACTAAGCCCCAGTGGGGACTGCACCTCCATTATGAGCTAGGAAGGTTTGATACAATTTATCAGGAGTAATTGAAATTTTAGTCTTCAGGGTACAGTTGGGTATTGGAAATATCCCTGAACTTGACTTAGGTGATGCCTGGATTAGCCTCAATGTCATGGATAAAATGATTGAACGTGAAATCAATTGAGCAATGCTAAGTTAATAACTGAATCTCTGCCTCCACTTCCTCATCAAATGGAAACAATCATATTATCTACTTTGTAGGACTGTTATAAGGACAAAATATATAACAAACCACTATAAGTATTTGTTATATAGTAGTAGTAGTAGTAGTAGTAGTAGTAGTAGTAGTAGTAGTAGTATCTTGCTTCATATTTTCTACTGGTATAACATTGAGTGATTGAATCATTTTGAGCTTTAGTTTCCTCACCTGTAAAATTGGAATAATAAGTGTTAGCACTTCCATGGATATGATTATTTGAGGAGGAATATCTCAGTTCTGACACAACCTAGACCAATAAAAGGGATTTTATCTTCTAAGCACAGGGCAGGGAAAGAGGTATAGCTGAAATTCCTCATTTTCCTCCCTTCACTCTCCAAAGTCCCACCTCTTGACCCCAAAAGGAGAAGTAAAGAAAACTTGCCATCACAGAAGCAGCCTCAGGTGATAATAATGACCCCAAAGATAGATCACATTTATACTGTGTTTTAAATTTGTAAAGAGCTTATCTTATTTGATTCTCATAAACAATCCTGTATAGTTATTATCTTCACTTTACAGATGAGGTAACTGAGGTTTTAGAAAGATTAAGTGACATGGTTGGGGATCCTAGGTCCAATAAGCATATGAGGTGAGATTCCAGCTTAAATCTTACAGATTGCCAAGTCCAACTCTCTCATTTTACAGAAGCTAACAACTCAGAAACAACTCAGGGACTTGTCCATGGTTCAAAAGTCATCCAGACTCCCCAAGAGTTTGTACTGCTCCAGTCAGATGTAGCTGTCCAGGTTCTATGCTGCTGACCATACCCCTCTCTCTGGTTAGGGGACCAAGGGAGAGGTTTTAACTAGGATATTCTAGTATCAGTTAGGAGAACAAAGGTGAAGACAGAAGCCTGTATGACTAAGCTGAGAAGTAGAGGTTAAAATCAAATCATAAAACTTAAAGGACCCATGTGATAGAATTACCTAAGCCTGGAGACAGGATTGGTATCCAGGAATTTTGAGGACAGAGTTGAATAAGCAGCTGGCTGAGTCAAAACTCAACAGAAACCAGATTAGTCAAGGTTGATAAACCTGTGCACATACAAGATGAGAGAGGTATGGATAGATAATAATACCTGGGGAAAAGATCTGGGAGTTTCAATGACTACAAGCTTAATAACAATCAACAGTATGACATAACTGCCCAGAAAACTGATTTTGATCTAAGACTATATTGAGACACATGGTATCCAGAACATGGGAAGTGAGAGCCCACTCTCCTCTTCCTTGGTCAGAATCACAATTCAAGTATTATGTTCAGTTCTGGAGCCTACACCAAAAGGACAATGACAAGCAGTACAGTCTGATCCCAGCCTTTCTACAGTCTTATTATCCATGGATCTCCTTCATTCACTCCCTGGTCCAGTTAAATAGGATCTCTTACTGTTCCTTATATACAACATTCCATCTCCTATCTCCTTGTCTTTGTACTAGTTGTCCCTTATCCCTGAAATGTATTTTCTCCTCCCTCCAACTTTTAGAATTCTATTTCCTTCAAAACAAAAACCTCTTATTATCTTTCTTAATGCTTTCATTTGCAAGTACTTCCCCACCAAATTATCATGTATAGCATGCATATACATAATAATACACATATAGAAATAGATGATAGATAATAGACAGCCTGTCAGATAGATAGATAGATGGAAAGAAAGAAAGAAAGAAAGATATATATAGGAAGGACAGATAGATACATTCTGACTTCCTGATAGAATGTACACCCCTTGAGGGCAGGAGCCATATCATTTTGGTCTTTCTCTTAGCATTTCCTAGCACAATTTCTGACAGATGATGAGTGATGAAGAAATGTTTGCTGACTTATTGATTTATGATTTACTGAGGACATGAAAACTGACATTAAATAACTGAAAATCTGTCTTTTGGAAATAGAATAAAGAGTGTTCTACTTCTCATAGATGACAGAATCAGGAGTAAACTGACCCAGTACCAGGTCTCAAGGAATAGCAATTATAGTTACTGGCTCCTTAAAGTTAATGCTACAAAGTTTATTGAAAAGTTGTAAATTGAGGGGCGGAGCCAAGATGGCGACAAGAGCAGATCCTGTCTTAGGCGCTCTCTCATAAAACTTATATGCTAAGGACTTTAACTAAATTTTCAAGAGACAGAACCCACAGAGGGACCCAGTGAGGCAGTTCTCCTACTCAAGGTAACCTGGAAAAGAGCAGAAAGGCTCTGCTCCCTGGGGTTGGAGGGGTGGCCCACCAGAGGGGTGGCCCACCAGAACGAAAGAACATCAGCCTCCCGGAGGCAGCCCCAGGGTGCTGGGAGCCCTGGCTCACAGCAGCAGGGGAGTCTCCTGAGCTGTACCCTGGGGAGCACCGGGCACAAAGTGAGGGAACAGCAGGGGACCTCTACCAGAGTGAGCACGTGGAGCCCAGCCCTTGGGGCACACAGCGAGCAGCTTGGTCTTTCCGCAGCCCAGATCCGGAAACAGAAGCTGGTGGAGCAGGAGCCCCCAGGGCATGAGCCCATTGAGCTGAGGGAGGGGAGTGAAGAGAGAGAGACTGCTGAGCTCTGTCCTCTGCCCCTGGAACAGGACTCTGGGGCTCTGACCACATTCAGATCCTGATCCCAGTGTAGGCCCCCCCATAGAACAGCAGGGCTCCCCCCTCCTCGGCCCCGTGGCAGAGGGGGGCACTTATGTTCATTCACAGACCAGGAGGGAGGACAGAGCCTCACACACTGAGACCCCTGTGGGAGTGTCCCAAAAGCTCAGGAAGCACCCCCAAAAAACAGGGTTGGGCTGGGAAAATAAACAAGCAAAGAAACAAGAGGAAGACCATTGAGAAATATTTTGCAAATGAGCCCAAGAAGGACCAAAATACTCAATCTGAAGATGAGGAAGCACAAGCTCCTGCATTTAAAGACTCCAAGAAAAACAGAAATTGGGCTCAGGCTATAATAGAGCTCAAAAAAGACTTTGAAAATCAAATGAGGGAGTTGGAAGAAAAACTGGGAAAAGAAAGGAGAGAGATGCAGAAAAAAACATGAAAATGAAGTCAGCAGCTTAGTCAAGGAAATCCAGAAAAATGCTGAAGAAAATAGCATGCTAAAAACCAGCTTAGATCAAATGGATAAAACAGTTCAAAAAGTTATTGAGGAGAAGAATGCCTTAAAAAGCAAAACTGGCCAGATGGAAAAAGAGATAAGAAAACTCTCTAAGGAAAACAAATCCTTCAGACAAAGAATAGAATTCAGGGAGATTGATGAATTTACCAGAAATCAGGAATCAATACTTCAAAACCAAAAAAAAAAAATGAAAAATTAGAAAAAAATGTGAAATATCTCATTGAAAAAAGAACTGATATGGAAAACAGACTTAGGAAAAATAACTTAAAGATTATTGGAATACCTGAAAGTCATGATCAGGTAAAGAGCCTTGACATCATTTTCAAAGAATTACTACAGGAAAATTGCCCTGATATTCTAGAAGCAGAGGGCAAAATTGAAATGGAGAGAATCCACCGATCCCCCCGAGAAAGAGATCCCAAAAAACCAACCCCTAGGAATATTATAGCCAAATTCCAGAACTCCCAAGTCAAAGAGAAAATATTACAAGCAGCCAGAAGGACACAGTTCAAATATCATGGAGCTGTAGTCAGAATCACACAGGACTTAGCAGCAACTACATTGGAAGCTCGTAGGGCTTGGAATGCAATATACTGGAAGGCAAAAGAGCTTAGAATGCAGCCAAGAATGAACTACCCAGCAAGGCTGAATGTCCTCTTCCAGGGAAAAAGATGGACTTTCAATGAACCAGGGGAATTTCAAAGGTTCCTTTTAGAATGGCCAGAGCTGAACAGAAGGTTTGATCTTCAGATACAGGACTCAGGTAAAGCATGGAGATTGGAGGAAAGCGGGGAAATATGAGGGACTTAATGAGGATGAAAAGCATGTATAGAAAAATGATACTGGTAATATTCATATGAACCATCTCAGTTAATAGAGCAGGTAGAGGAAGCTTTTATAGTTGAAGCACAGGAGAAAGTTGAATTTGAAGATAAAATATGGTGTAAAAATGGAGTCAATAGGGAAAAAAAAGGGAAATGGAATGGGAGAAAGAAAAAGGAGAGGGGGAATAGTCCAAGATATTTCACATAATAAGATTTTTTTTTTATTACAATGAGCTATTGCAATGATATGGAAGGGGGGAGGCAAGGGGGAATGAGCGAACCTTTGCTCTCATCAGAGGTGACTAGGAGAGGAAGCAGCATATATATTCAATGGGGTATAGACATCTGGAGTAAGAAGGCGGGGAGCAGGGAGAAGGGGTGGGGATGTGAATAAAGGAGGAGAAGATGGACCATGGGGGGAGAGTGGTCAGATATAACACATTTTCTTTTTTACTTCTTGCAAGGGGCTGGGATTGGAAGGCCTGTCCAGGACCATAGGGCCAGGTGGATTCTGGGCCTAAGGGGTGGTATAGGGGCTCAGGGCTTCTTGGCCCCAGGACCAGGGATCTGTCTGCTGTGCCACTCAGCGACACTACAGCAGAGTCAGAGTGAAAGGAGAGAGAAAATATAGTACATGGTAGTGGAGAAATAAGAAAGGAGGGAGCTGCGATCAGCAATGGCAATGTTGGAAAAATATGGAAGCAACTTTTGCGATGGACTTACCATAAAGAATGTGATCCACCCATGACAGAGTTGTTGGTGTTGGAACAAAGACTGAAGCACATTTTTTATTATTAT
Organism: Macrotis lagotis; assembly: GCF_037893015.1. Taxonomy (NCBI): domain Eukaryota; kingdom Metazoa; phylum Chordata; class Mammalia; order Peramelemorphia; family Peramelidae; genus Macrotis; species Macrotis lagotis. Next base: position 589,146,285 of record NC_133666.1, on the reverse strand, counting down.
TATTTGGTGGAGGGTGCAGGGCAAATGGGGCTGGGTGGCCTGCCTGTGGCCACATAGCAGGGTGATCTTTGGATGTCTGAGGCCGGATTTGGACCCAGGTGCTCCTGGCTCAAGGGCCAATGCTCTGTCTGCTACCCAGCCACCCCTACTATGATTACTATTTTATTTTATTTTTTGTCTTTTTTTTCTTCTTTTTGGTTTTTGCAGGGCAGTGGGGATCGGGTGGCTTGCATGTCACACGGCTGGGTGATTGTTGGGTCTACGGGGCTGGATGTGGGCTTGGGTGCTCATGGCTCCAGGGCTGGTGCTTCGTCCATTGAGCAACCTGGCCATACCTACAATTATTACTATTATTTTTTTTATTTTAATTTTTTTCTCTCCCCTTTATCGCCCAAGCAAGTCTATATTCATGGGGGGAGGGTTATTTTGTTTACTCTTAAACAAGAATATTTTATTAATGTAAAAAACATTTGTACAAAATGAGAATAAAAAAATTAAATTAAATTTAAAAAAAAAAGAAAAGTTGTAAATTATTGGTGGCACACTTTTTTTCAATTGTACCAACACCAAAAATAACCAAGAGATTCCTAGGGAGGGAAAAACACATAGATCTAAGTCATTTTAGCCACTTCCACAGGGCAACTGAGAACTCAATTGATAAAGTACCAGACTCAGAGTCAAGAAGACTAATCTCCCTGAGTTCATAGTTAACCTCAGACACTAGCTGTGTGACTCTGTATGCCTCAGTTTCCATATTCATAAAATGAGCTGAATAAGGAAATAGCAAGCTACTCCAGTATCTCTGCCAAGAAAACTCTAAACAGGGTTATGAAGAATCAGACATGACTGGAATATGACAATGATAACAAAGTTTCTAACTGTGGGGCAGGGGGCACAGTCTAGCAAAACTCTAATAATGATCAAATGATCAAAGAAGCAATTAGACTTAAAATAAGGGAAAACTTCCTAAAAATAAAAGCTATCCAAGAGCAGATCAGGCTACCTGAAAAGACAGAGTTCCCTAGAGTTCTTCAGGCAAGGACTATACTTTGGAGATGTTGTAGAACAGATACCTATTTTCATATGAATTGGTCCAGAAGGTCCAATAATCCCTTCTTCCAACTCAGATTCTGTGATTCTGAGCACAAGAGGTGAAGTAAATGAGTAAGAACCAATGTAGCAGTACTAATGTGGCAAGCATTAAGCAAAACAAGAAATACTCCAATTATCTCCCTCTTTAAGATAAGCTCCATCCTCCTGTTTTTTTCCTTGAATTCCCTTCTGCTAGAGAGTTCCTGTCACCATGAAATAATTTCCATAGCTACAATGGAATTGGGTCTAGAATGGGACTTATTATATACCCTGCTAGATCTCCTTGACTTTTTGCCATCTACTTCAGGTTCACCTAACTTACTTTTAACCCACTCCTATTCCTTTGTTCTCTGCTACGCTAAAAATTGCCCAAAATTCCTTCTAAAAGTTGTACTCATTCTGAGGGTAGAATGTATTCAGACTTTTCCTATTGCTCCAAAACCTTATTAGTTATTTATTGGCTAGGAACATGGCAAACCAACCAATTGTAATTCAACAAACATGTATTACATGCATACTATACAGGCAGCATGGAGGCTAGAGAGTCAGCCTTGTAGTAGGGAAGACAAGGCAATTAACACACAGGGATAGAGCATCTAGTACAAGACTGAAAAATTCAGCAAAGAACTGATGGTGTCAGTGATGATCAGAGACAGCTCCAGGGTATTTTTAATCTGAATTATCACCATTGGCCCTGTACTTCAAAGATCCATGGGCATGCAGTTCCAGGGAGGCAGGAGATGGGAATTGTAGAAGGAGGTACCTACCTCAATGGTGGCCAGTTCTAAAAGGCCTGAGGCTCATATGCAAGAAATCAAGGCAAGAATAGGGTGTGGTAACTAACTTCAACCCAACTCCCCCTCACCCCCAGCCTCAACTTGCTCATACCTCAAAGGCTATTTGTTATCTTTTTGTGGTATCTCACTCTCTTTTCTTCTCCTTCCCTTGAAGTTCCTTTTAACCAGCTTTCACCTAGATACAAATGTTTTAAGCTTAAGGGAGAGGTTCATAAAATAGTTTTTCCCCTCCTCCTACCCACCCAGGACAGTCATAATGGTAATGAGGGTAACAACAATAATAATGATGATAGCTCACAATTATACTGCACTTTATAGTTGGCAAGGTTCTTCCTTTCAACCAGCCCTGTGACTGTGACATAACGTGAGTAAAGCAAGTACTTGTAGTCACATTTTAGGACCTGGAAGCCAAGGTTCAGAAAATTGAAACAACCAGTTTGAGGTCTGATAATAATAATAGCAATAATAACAATAGAAATCAGAATAAAAATATTTATATGATCTTTTAAGGTCTGCAAAATGCTTTACAAAAATTATTTCCTTTTTTCCTCAAAATGCTACTGAGATTTTACTCCATGATTTCAGAAAAACAGAAAATGACTTGCATAAAATAATGAAGAGTGAAATAAGCAGAATCCAGAGATAAAGGAAAAGCAATATATATACTATATATATATATATATATATATATATATATATATATATATATATATATATATATGGTTTTTTGCAAGGCAATAGGGTTAAGTGGCTTGCCCAAGGCCACAAAGCTAGGTAATTATTAAGTGTCTGAGGCCAGATTTGAACTCGGGTACTCCTGACTCCAAGGCCAGTGCTCTATCCACTCCACCACTCAGCCACACCAAAAAATAAGAAAGAGCAATATTGTTTCAAGAATGACTTGGAGAGAACATTCTTTTGCCTATTATAAATACTCAAATTAACTATAAAGGATGTATGAAGAAAGATTCTATCAACATTCAGAGATAGAACTGATAAATGGAAGTATGTATATGCATGTATATATATGTATATATATGTATATTATATTTATTTGTGTTTAATGGTAGCCATGGGGATGGGGCAGAAAAAGAAATTTGCATGATTATTTTGCTATAGATTTGAAAGGAATAGCAAGTTGTAAATAGTAGATCTGCAATTTCATGTACAATCATTTTTTTTGGAAAAGATTGTTTTATTTCATAAATTAAAATTTAAAAAATACTACTGGGAAATAGGCATTATTATCCCCATTTCACAAATGTAGAAACTAAGGGAAATGGATCACATAGGTAGTATGTATCTGAGATTCAATTGGAACTCAGGTCTTCTGAACTCCAAGTCCAGGATTCTAATAATTTCTGGTTGTTTCTCTTTGTTCTTGAGGAGGGCCAAAATGATATCCTTATATTGGAGTCAAAGTACAGTGTGTCCAACTGACTGGGTCAGACTAATAATACAAGTTCAAAAGACTCTAACACAAGTCAGGCACAAATAATCCATATGAACATTTGAAATGAAGATATTTCTAATTGTGCATCTCTCGTTTCTTTTGAGCTACTACAATTCTGCTTTGCTTGTAGAACATAGTGTCTTATTTGATGGGAACACATAAATTTCTTTTCCAAGTCTCACAACCAATTCCAAAGTTCTTCAGAGAGACTTTGAAAGTGTGTTTGTAGAGCTTCTTTTCATCTCTGCAAAAATGCTGACCTTCTGTAAGTTCTCTGTAAAATAGTCTTTTTAGGCAAACATACATTTGTCATTCAAACACAATGTGGTCATCCCATCGGAATTGCACACTCTGCACTTGAGTTTGAATGCTTAGCAGTTTAGATCTGGAAAAGGACTTCTGTCCAGTATCTTATCTTGCCAGGTGATCTTTAGACTTCAAGTGGAAGTGATTCAGTTTCCTGACCTGGTGCTATATACTGTCCCAATTTCACACACACAAAAAGGAAGTGAGCCCAATAGCTCTATAGATCTTCAATTTGGTATTCGGTCTAATTTCTCTCTCTCACACACACACTTTCCTTTGGAGCTTCCCAGACACTGAGCTAGTTCATCATCTTTGTGTACACCCCTGGAAAGTATATGGCCAAGAGAAGTGAAATTATCCACAGCATTAAAAACTTCTTCATTTGCTGTAACCCAGGGTTCCACATGTGGATGCATCACCTAGTTATATCCAAACAGTATGGGACTCAAGCATGATCTAGTGCTCTTTCCACTACTGCCTTAAATGCCTCTCAAGGATGATCACAACAGCAATTTGGACTCTTGGAATCCAAGAACAAGATTTGAGAGATAAATGAAATTAACAATCATGCTATTCTCCTCACTTGAGAAAAATTCTGATTTTGAGGCATGATGATAGTACCTCAATTCTCCAAGAAGATATGCTCTCATAAATGTGGGTATTTCTTTCACTGTTATAGATTCTAATCCACTCTCCCATGCATTAGTTAGTAGTTTCTGATGTCATTAAAGATGAAATTAAAATTAAAATTAAAATGTTGATCAGCTCTCTTAACTTAAAAAGACTGAAGATTCAATCTAACTCCAGACCTATCCTTAGAAGGTGTCCTGCATCATAGATTCTACAAGAACTAGTGTCATGCTGGCATAATAGTAAAGAAGCCTTTTCTAGAATCCATAGGGAAGAATTCACTACCCCAGTCTATCCCTTGCCCATAGATCTTGCTTGGCATCTCTCCTTTTCCCCAATCTTGCTGCCAATGTTTCCTTTTCTTTTTCCTCTCTTGACAGGTTTCTGATTCCTCAGTCCCACCTCCACAGGAAGGATATTTGTTCTTCATTTTTGAAGATGACCATGACATCAGGGAGGCAATGCCATGACAACTGAATTGGATTTTAGTGAGAGGATGCTGTGCTAAGTTACCAGCATCACTTTCTTCTCTGAAACCATCTTTGTTCAGTGCCAGATAGGAATTAGGAGGACTGGAGATGGCCAGACAGGAATTAGGAAAACTGTGAGGCAATCAGGGTTAAATGATTTACCCAGGGTCACAGAGCTAGTAAGTATCAAGTGTCTGAAGCCAAATTTGAACTCAGGTCCTCCTGACTCCAGGGCTGGTGCTCTATTCACTGCACCACCTAGCTGAAAACAGCACAGCAGTTATATTCTGATCCTTTCCCTTTCTGGATGATCTTTGACCTCATGCCTCCAGCATCATGATAGGAAGCATGACCATTTACATCACTTCTCCCATGATCTGAGTTCAAATTTGTATTCTGCTACTTATTCAGGGAAAATTACCTAACACCTTTATGATGTAAAATGAGAAGATTGCAGATAAACCTTAAGGCCTCTTATGGCTTTGAATCTATGATCCATAAATCTTTTAAGTAACCAATTAAAAAACCATTTTCATAAAATAGGGGCCTCACCATCTAGCCTAGGCTTACTTACCATCATCTATCTTGCCACCATACCTAAAGGTTAACTAAACTCTTTGAAATGAGGAATTGTTTTGCTTTTATTTCTATATTCCCAACACTTAGCATGATGCTTGGTCCATGATAAGTTCTTAATATGTTCCTTTTCATTTATTGATTCATTTTTATTTCCAAACCATATGACAGCAGATGAAAATTTTAGTGGGTACAGTTGATGGATCACTGGATTTTGAATCAGAAAGATTCACCTTCATGAGTTCAACTCTGGCCTCAGACTCTTTCTAGATGTGTGGCCCTGGGTGAATCACTTAACTCTATTTACCTCAGTTTCCTCATCTATAAAATGAGCTAGAGAAGGAAAGGGGAAACCACTCCAATATCTTTACCAAGAAAATCCCAAATAGTGTCACAGAGTCATACACAGCTGAACAACAATAGGTCACAAATAAAATTATTTTTAATTAATAAAAGAATTAAAAAAGAATGCTTTCCTCATATTAACTCATTGAAACAGAGCACCAAAGTAGTATCTTCTCCCTTTTACAGAGCTTAGAGAGTCCCAATGATTTGCTCAAATTTCATGGTTAAATGTCATTAGAACCAGAACTGAATTCAGTTTTCAGGCCAGTATTCTTTCCATATCCATGCTATGAGCCTAGACATAGAGAATTCTGATATTTTTATTTAAAATTATCAACAATAACTAGAATTCTCTGACTTTTCTGTTTTCCTACATATAAGGAGTATGATCCATCCACTGATTCAGATATATAATCAGATTAGAATGGGTGGTAACAACAGCTTATGATAACCAAGGCTTCATGCAATAATATTTATGTTCCACCTCTCAATGTTTCCTTTTTGCCCAGAGGCAAAAACAAGGTCTTTCACATCATTTCCCAAGACCTCAAAACAACTGACTTCCACACAGAGCACTAGATGCCTCCTGTGTTACTGTGAACTCACTCCTGAGAATTCTGGGAATTTGAAGTAAGGATGAGTAGCTATCTGCTCTCAGGCAAACCCACAATCCACCCCATTGCACAGTAACCAAACATAAAGCAGATCCAAATGGATTCTCAATCACTAAACTATTCCACATGGAGAATTGTAGCATTCAGGACCTTGGAATTCATAGAACTCATTGGAAGAGACTTCATGGATTATCTAATTCTAAGATTCTTAGCCTTGTTTGGGTCTTGAATCCTTCTAGTTGTCTGGTGAACTTAGAATAATGTTCTTAAATGCAGAAAACATAATTGGGTCTCTATGAGTGCTAATAATTCCCTAAAGAGGAGATAATATTCTCATTTGCACTATAGATTCCATTGGGCTAAACCCAGTGATCATATTTCAAATTATCATGACTTTAAACAGTATAATTTCAAATATATGTAACCACTTCATGTGATTCATTATTCACACTAATCTGGGACCTGATTATAAAACCCATAGGATTAGAAAGGAAATCAGCTATACAGAAAAAAAAAAGGTGCAATTTTTTTTTTCATCCAAGTTTGACAGACCCTCTAAAAATTCTCCACTGGACACTTTGGAACCCTGGGAATACCAGAGTGAGATCCCCTGCTCTAATTGAACTATTTACAGGTGAGAGAAGAAAAGGAAATGGCAAACCACTTTAGTATCTTTTCCAAAAACACCCCAAATGGTGTAACAAAGAATTGACCACAACTGAAAAATGACTCACAAAATGAAGGACCTCACCAAGGAGAAGGAAATCATACCCAGTGCAGGTGCTTGTCCTGCTCCATCATAGTGTTTCTCACTTCATTAATGATTGTTGACAACTTTGGGGAGGGGTGAGAAGTTGTCATCTGGACCCACAAGTTCTTAATGGAAGAGACGCTACATAAATGACAGATAGACATTGCATCCCTGGGAAACAGTGTATTATATGACTAAAGCTCAAGGTGATAGCCTGGCAAAGTGCTCCCCAGCCTAATCTATAATTGGAAACCTGGGAGCCTGCAAATTGTGGGCTGTGGGAATCTTTGGTCATAAAACTTTCACTCAGAAGCGCCAGGACTCAGCTGAGCAATTAAGAATTCTTTTTAGGAGATCAAAGGACTGGCTGAGGTTATCTCAGGAACCCTCCTACCCTAGCCAGAGGAAGGCAGGAGTCAGATCTCATTATCCTCATTTTACAGATGAGAAAAAGAGGCTTCCTGGTGACTAAGTTCCTTGCCCCAAGCAAGCAAGCAAAGGGTGAGACCAAGAACAGGAACTCCATTCACCTTATTCCCAGGCCACAATCTATCCAGGTACTCCACTCTTTCTGTTGGGTCTCTCTATTCTTTTGTTTTAGAATTGAGTCACCACATTCTGCTGAAATCCTGGATTGTTCTTCAGAATCTCAGTCAACATAGTTTCCTGGTCCTAAAGTCTTTTATTGTGCTTCAGCAAGATATCCTGTCTCCCTTTTTCCTCTGCCCCCCTTCCATTCTGCTCATGGACCATATTGTTCTTTAGAATTCCACACTGGAGTTTGAATTTGGAAAGTAGAGCCACTTCCATAAGCTTAAAGTCCTCTTCTCTCCCAAAGTTTTGAAAGTAAATTAATTACTCTGAGAGATCTGACTCTCTTTTACAATGGAATCTGCTTTCTAAAATGATTTATTAATAGAAAGGGTAAATGTTTCTAAGATAGCCTTCCCCAACACCAAATTATTCACAGTGTTAGTATTTTGGAGAAGAACGGCATCTTAAGGGGTCATGAAGTACAAAACACTCACTTTAAGGACAAACTGAGGTTTAGTGACATTAAGTAATTTGTCATATTTAAGGGTTCTTAGCCATTTTTATTTGTCATGGACCCTTTTGGCAGGCTGATGAAACCCATACCCCTCCCCTTTTCAGAATAACATTTTTAGATGCATAAAATAAAATGCATGATATTGTGAAAAATAATTATATATTAAAATCCAAGTATTTTATTTTTCTAGATTGCTTTTTTTAAGTTCATACATCCCAGGTTAAGAGCCTTCTGTTGAGATAGTAACAAAATCATGTTCTGAACCTAGATTCTCTGGCCCCAAATCCAGTGTTTTTTCTACAATGCCCCACATCCTTAAGTTTGAAGGCTGTCCCAGATCTGAAAGAAACCTTATAGAATAGATAATCATTATATAATTATATAATATTTTGAACTTTTCTCATACATTCTCAGTAAAGTATATAACTACATACACTTTAAGTGAAGAAGGTTTTGCAACCCTCTCATAAACAATGACTCTTGAGAAGAAGAGTGACCCAGTCAAAATGACAGTTAGTAGAGAACAGGCTGAAAACTGAAAATTGATCCCAAGTTTGTGCTTTTTCCTAGTCTCTTAATACTATAGAAGCTCACAACCCCCAGCACTGGCATTAAGATATACATTCAATTCAACAAGCATTTATTAAACATCTGGTATAAATATATTCTAAATAGTGGGTGAGTTGTTAGGATATAAAGATCAAAAACAAAAAAAATAAAAATAAATTTGATCTTTAGAGTTCAGCTTTTGCTGAAAAGATATATGATATGTACAGGTTAAGTATATATACTAAGGAACAAGATAATTTGGGGAGGTTGGGGCAGCTAGGTGGTGCAGTGAATAGAGTCCCAGCCCTGGAGTCAGAAGGATCCAACTTCAAATATTTACTAGCTGTGTGACTCTGGGAAAGTCACTCAACCTAGTTTGCCTCAGTTTCCTCAGCTGTGCAATGAACTGGAGAAGGAGATGGCAAAGCACTACAGCTTCTTTGCTAAATGAAGTCACAGAAAGTCAGGCATGATTGAAACAATTCAACAACAGAAAAAAATGGAGTGGGGAAAATCAACTACTAGAGAAATAAGGGAAGGTCTCAGATGTGATACTTGAGCTAAACTTTGACATGATCTCTGGTTTCTAAGATCCAGTTGAGGGGGAGGCTAGGTGGCATAGTGGATAAAGCACTGGCCTTGGAGTCAGGAGTACCTGGGTTCAAATCCAGTCTCAGCCACTTGGGCAAGCCACTTAACCCCATTTGCCTTGCAAAAACCTAAAAAAAAAAAAGATCCAGTTGAGGAGGGAGTGTATACTATCATTGAGTACAATCATTGTGCCAAAGCAGGAGACCAAAGCAGGAGATGTAATGTGTGTGGGGTGAATAGCAATTAGATCAGATTGACTAAAGCACAGAGTGTATCAAGGTTATATAGACAATTGAATTTGAGCCAATTGAGAGGATCTGAGATTTTGTGCAGAAGCAGAGAGAGAGAGAGAGAGAGAGAGAGAGAGAGAGAGAGAGAGAGAGAGACCCAGAGTTTCTTGAATGGGGGAGTGACATAATCAGATCTGTTCTTTGGTCATATCAGTTTGGCAGCTTTATGCAGACTGTATTGGAGAAGAAACAGGTCAATTTAACAGAGACTAGGAAAATGGACTTTTTCCATAGAAGTGATGAGAAACTGCACAAGAGTGTCTAAAGTATGAATGGAGAGGAGAGAGTTGGAAAAAACATAATAGAGAGGTTTGATAAGACTTGACTGATGATTAAAAAACTAGAGATAGTTTACAAATTATAGCTCTGGACTGTGTTCTGAAAGTTCATTTATCAGTCAGTTATTTAGATCTCTATTTCTTTCTATAGAAATCATGTAGTAAACCATGATTAAGCTCTCAGGTCAGTTTGCAGCTTCCTCTACCATATGATCTACCTATAGCAGATGAGAGGCTCTGTGACCTAAAGCTGGATGCTCAGGGGTCATCTGTCCAGTAATGTCAAACTCAAATAAATAGAAGGGGGAAGCCAATAAAGATCTTCAAAGGCTGCATATTTACTTAATTTAAAAAAATAATGCTATGTTTTATTGTATTTTTATTTATCTTGTTAAGTATTTTCTAATTAATTCAACTGTACTCAGGAACTGTGGGTTTTGACAGCTCTGACCTAGTCCAACATACATAAGTTAACTGAGGTCCAGAAAGGTTGTTACTTGCCCAGGGTTATATAAATAGTAAATATCAGAGGTAGGATATGATATGCACCCATGATGAAGGCCCCCCTTCATTTGTATTCATTTGTATCTGTTTATACTAATATCATAAAAATAGCAATTGTTTGTTCTGGAACATTCATCTAGAAGACTCAAAGAGTGATCTGAAAACAGGGATTACATCATCCTGAGGCAATCTCAGAAACTGGGGGAAAAAAATCATCTCTCAGCTCCTTCCTGTGCTTCTCTGACAAGTACTTCCTTTACACCCTTAGAAATATGGAATGCTCCTCCTCTCTTTCCTTCCCCAAGCAAAGCTTCCTCTTCTCTAGCCTCCCACAGAATTACAGGGTTTTCCTCTTCATTTTCCTCTCACCAGTTCAGAAAGACCTTCTTTCTTTTCCCTCTTCCCAGGGCCATGGGGATTCCTTTTGCCTGGATTATTGAAACAATCTCCTAATTAGATCCTCAGTTTTCAGTCTCTCCCCATCTCCAATCTATTTTCCATATAATTATTAAAGTAATCCTTCTAAAAGCTCAAGTTTTGAGTTGTCATTCCACTACTCAAAAAATTTCAAATGTTTTCCCTACCTTTAGACAAGGGTCCTTAACTTGAAAGGAGGGACATAGGTCTGTGAATGAATGTGTGTGTAAATGAAACATACATATATAACCACATTATATTTATATGTATTTCAATACTTTTCCTTTTCAATTCATTGTATTTTATGTTGCATATTTGAAAACATTTTTCTGAGTTCATGGGTTTTGTCAGATTGTCAAAGTTATTGATGACACAAAATACATTAAAAACGTCCTCTCTGGGATAATATTCTAGATGGAAGTCTCTCAGGGTAATGAATCTACTTTCACACCCTTAGACAAAGAACAAGTCATTGGGTCTCTACTCCCAAAGTCTAAATTCCAGTGTTTCTAAAACCCAGAATTCTAAAGAATAATATGGTTTGTGAGACCTCAACATTCCATCTCTTTCCTAGACTAGACCATTGTACAGTCTGTCCTTCTAACATTCTCTTTACCTTTCTAGTACTTAGAATCCCTAGTATCAAAGTTCAACACATGTGACACCTCCTATAAAATACTGATTACTGGTAAAGTGAGCTCTGCCTCATGAATTCTTGTTCATTTGTTCATCTATTTTCTTACTTATAAACAGCTTCTTGACATCATGACTAGGGAGTTAAGCTCAAAGTCAGAAGGACTAGGTTCAAATCCTACCTCCGACCCTGGGCAAGTCATATGACCTTTTATCTGCTTCAGCATACTCCCCATGACTTCTCTAATAAATTATAGATAGAAGTGTGATCTGTCCTACTAAAGGGAGTTCCCACATTGGGAATATCCCATTCCCACAAAAATTATATATTCTTTCATTATTCCCTCAGAGAATTAAGTTTCTCAAGGGGAGGAATTATTTTTCTTTTTAACTTTTTTCTTTCTTTACTTTTTTTCTTTTGTATTCCCAGTGCTGAACAGTGTCTTATTGATAGTGATAATGATGACCATGATGTTGATGTATATCCTTTGTTCTCAAAGAAGAACATAACATCGGGGAGATAATCTCATGACAAGCATATGAACTGTGTTTGAGTGAGGGGTGCTATGCTAAGTCATCAGTCTTACTTTCTCCTCCAGTCATCTGGGTCCAGTGACCAGATATGAATCAGGATGACTTGAGATGGCTCTGGATTTGAGACAATCAGGATTAAGTGACTTGCCCAAGGTCACACAGCTGGTAAATGTTAAGTTTCTGAGGTCACATTTGAACTCAGGTCCTCCTGCCTCAAGGAGCTCTGTTTACTTCATCATCAGGCTGTTCTAATTATTTAAACAATTAATGAATACTTACTTGTTGATCAAATCAAGGAATTGAGGAGCCCTTTTACCACATTTTTTTGCATAGGGGCCAAAGACCTTTTCCTTTTCCTTCTCCTGCTGGGCTAAATGAGTACTTTTGCTCCAGGGATTCAGAGTCCTCCCTATCTTGTCCTCCAGTAGGAACCTAGGAACCTCCCCTTGTCCCTCATTCCATGGGAAAAAAAAAGCCACTGCTGCCTTTTCACACAAGGATACCAGGCCTCCCCTTGCCCTTCTCCCATGAGAACAGAGGGACCTCATCTCCTCCCTTCTTTCACAGGGACAGAGGATTTCCTCCCCCTTTAGCTACCCCCCTTATCACAGCAACTGCAAGAAAAGGATCCCTTAGTAGAAGGGAGGAGCAATAGCAGGAATGAGAAGGCAGGGGGGAAAATTGTTCCTATGCTGACCTCTGTAAGAGCTGTTCCCAAGCAGACCTTGGGGACTACCTACACACTTTCTCTCTTGCCTTGATTGCAGACTCACCAAAGTGCCATTTAATTGACTATACCTGATGATTTTATCTTTGTGAGTTTAAGAAACCAAGTCATCAAGATGGAGAAAACCTACCAAGCACCCCCTCCAAAGTGAGGAGAATCAGCTGCATAAGTCTCAGGAGAAACCAGAAATTCAACATGGCAACTTAAAAAGTATTGGAAATTCAGTGGAAACACTTTCTGGATCCCAAAGCTTACAAAGTATTAAAAACACTTTTTGGATCCCCAAATAGAGAAATACCTTCTTAAGAGAATTCTTCCAATTTTAAAAGAAGGAAAGGAAGAGTTGACTCCAATTGCATCTCAACACAAAAGTCCCCTGAAACTAGTCAGTCCCTACAGAATAATTATTTGATGAGGGAAGAGTAGTCAAATGCTTACTGTGGACAAAGGTGCTCTTTGTGTTTAACCTTAGGCACCCTTGAATGTACATGCAGATCAGGGACAAAGATAACATAATCACATCTGACATTTATAGAGGTTTAAGGTTTGCAAAGCACTTTACGTACATTACCACTTTTGACTTTCACAACCACTCTATGAAGTTTATGTAAATTGGTCCTGGCACTTGATGGTCCACATAGAAGCTCCTGGGAAGAAGCTCCTTTTACCCATGTAGTTCAACATCAATGTTGGGATTTGAAGTCTTAGAGAGATGCCTCTGTCACTGACTTATTAAAGTACCCAGCTAATGCCACACAGACATTAAGTATCAGTTGGACTTGAGTCCAACTCTGCTTGGCTTCAGGACAGCACTCTATCCAAGAGATCATTTGACCTCTACTACAAATGTAATAAACAAAAGTCACAACTAATATTCTAACAGGATTTTTCACACATTGTCTTTTTGGATATTCACAATAATAGCACAGGTATCATTAACCCCATTTTACCAGGTGAGAAAACTGACACCTGGAGCAGTAAAGCACCTGGTCCAACATCAAATAGCTATCTTCATGGCAAACTTCAGCTCTTCTAATGCCAAACACAGTTCCTTTTCCATTGTACTCTAGCTGATTCTAGCATGAAACCTGTGAATCCTAGTTCTCTAGCAAGCTAACTAGTCAAAGCAGGAAACAAAAGTGAGATTGTAAAGGTAAGGAACCTGGATTAACCCTTAAGAGAGGCAGCATGTACCTATAGGGGACAGTAATACTACTAATAGTAATAATAATAATAATAAATGGGTCGGACCTATGAGGACCAGGGGAGAAGTGCCAATCTCCCTTATCTCCCTCCATCCCAGGAACCTTTCTGGCAGATCAATCACACTGTATCTCCAAGTATAACTTTTGTCCAGGGTTAATCAGATTACAATGATAGTAAAGGGCAGCTGGAAAAGGAAAAAGGTCACCAGTGGACAGTTGCCACTGGAGGGACATATGGTTATAGAAAGTAAAGGCCATATCTATTGCTTCTCCAGCAGTCATGAGCTCATTCTATAAGTTCTCTTTTGTACTTGCAAGGTACATCACATTGAGATTGAGAGTTAGATCTGACATCAGCCAGTTCAACCCCCTTATTTTAGAGATGAGGACACTCAGACCCAGACAGGGTTAGTGATCTGACCAAGGTTACACATGAAAGAAGGGGCAAAAATTTGATTTGAATCTAGGGAATCTGATTCCAAATCCACTTCAGAGTTCTTGTTCTCCTTTTTGCAGCCTTGTTCTCCTTTTACCCTCTTGAGGAACAGCTCAATCATCAACGGCCTAAAGCTTCCATCCTACCCACACTCCACTCTGAAAGTTGTACCCAATTTGCAGTGTCTTTAGGTATAGCTTTCTTTTTTGAATGTTTTTTCTTCAGCCAGTGAACATTCTTTTCTCCTAGTCTGGAGAGATCCCTAGACTTAGAGTCAGAAATTATCCATTAAACTCTGCACACTTTGGGCAAATCATTTCTCTGAAGCTCAGTTTCTTAATCTGTTAAATGAGGGTGAAGTGAGTACTAGTTGGCATTGAAGGTCCCTTCTGGCTCAGACATTCTGTGACTTAATAGGACTTGGAGAGTGAGGAGGGTCTAAGTGTGGGATTCATACTTCTGAGCAAATGGTTCTAATCCTTGACATCATCACACTTTGGCTCTCCTCAACCATCCCAGAGGCCCCTTCTCACACAATGCCTGGGAATCTGTTCAGCCTTGACTCAAGGTGAAGCAGGGCCCTCATTGAATCATGAACACTGGCTCATGCATTTTGGCCCTCCTTGGTGTGGGATTGAGGAAAGCATAGAATTAGAATCTTCTGAACCACACAGAATCTGTTCTTGGCATTGCTCCAAAGGGCCACCTCACAGAAGAAAATGAGGTGCAGGAAGGGAGGAGAAGAAAAGTCGTTTGGTGTATCCAACTAGAGTCAAGAGGGTTGGCTTCTATTCTACTAAGTGGTTCAGTGAACAGATTCCTGGACTTGGAATGAATCAACAAATCAATCAATAAACATTTATTGAGTGCCTATCACATGATTTGCTATACTAAGAATTGGATAGACCTAAGTTCAAATTCCACCTCAGAAACTTGTACAACCTGGATGAGTTACTTGATTTCTTCAAGTCTCAGTTTCCTCATCTGTAAGTGGAGATAATAATTTTGAGGATCAAATAAGATTTGTGTATGAAGAAATGTATATATATATATATATATATATTACACATATATATATATTACATATATATAGTTTTGAATACCTTAAAGCATTATATAAGAGGCAGCTAGATGATGAAGGGGGATAGAGCACCTGAAGTCAGGAGGATCTGAGTTCAAATCCAGTGTCAGACACTTACTATCTGTGTGACCCTGGGCAAGTCACTTAACCCTGTTTGCCTCAGTTTCCTCATCTATCAAATGAGCTGGAGAAGGAAATGACAATTCACCCCAGTATCTTTACCAATGAAACCCCAAATTGGGTCATAGGGAGTCAGACCCATCTGAAACAATTCAACAACAATTTTTTTATAAATACGATTATCCTTTCTAACTACAGTCCTTCTTCTCTCTATGCCTCAATTTTATGCTGTGTAAAACTAGGGTTAGGTGGAACAGTACATAGAAAAGAAGGCTGAATTCTCAAACCTGTAGCAAATGGGGAATCAAGAAATCATGAATTCAAATCTAGTTTTTCTTGCTTCCTGGCTGAATGACCATCCCATGTGACCTCATAGGACCTCAGTTTCTTCATTGTAAAATGAAAAGTTGACCTGGATCCTTTCCAAGGTCCCCTTCCAGCTGATTCACATTCTAAAGAGGTTCCTGTGGCTGGAGATGTCAGTAATATATTTTTCTTGTATTCTCTCAGTATCCTGTAGATGGCACCATTAAGTTGAAAGGAAACCAAAACCATTCCCAACACTGATACTGGTCCCAGGTACCAGGATCTCAGGTAGGATGAAGTAATTGACTTACTTACCTGTTACAGAGAGATGCAGAGAGAGAGTGGTAGACTGCTTTTCTAAACTCTTCTATTTCCACCTCCTTATTATCTCCAGTGGGACTTATTCATTTACTCATGCAGTCCAATTCAGTTCAGTAGACATTCTGAAGCAAAGTTGGAGGGAGAAAAAGGAGGTGCTCATACAGGTTGTGAGGTAAAATATGATTGGAGCAAATGAGAGGCAATTTAAATGTTCTAGAATTGATGGAAGAGACCAATTTCAGTGAGAGGGCTCAAGAAAGGCTTCATGGAGGAGGTGGCATTTGAGAAGGTTCTTGCAGGAAGAAAATATTCCAGGCAATGGTATGGTAATAAACATTTAATAACCTGTTCCCTAGAAGGAGCATGTAACTATAATACAATTTTATCATTAACATTTCCTCCATCTTCTTAAGTCTAGATAATTAGCAAAACAATGTTTAAACCCTAATTTGTAGCACTTGCCAATTTGTAAGGTAGAAATGTTCATCTTGAAGATTTAACAAACTGACTCTTGCTAGTACAATTTGTTTCCAGGATGTCCCTAATTTCAGATAGTTCAGCTAGCTAGAAGAGTATAGAATGAGACTGCAGAACAACTAGAGGAATAGTTTAACATAAAAGGCAGTGAGATAGAAGGGAAAGCATACTGGGTCTGATGTGTCAGAGAACCTGGGTTTAGGTTCCCATCTCTTCCCTTGTGTTAGTCACTTAACCATATAGGCCAAACTTGCCTCATCTGCAAAATAAGGGGATTAAATCAATCATGCTGCAGGTCCTCTCCAGCAGGCAGATCTAAATGTATAATGTGTAAAAGTTGAAAGAATGAAAGAAGGCTGTAAAGACACATGGGGCCTCATTCAATTTTATTTTAAAGGTAATAGGAACCCACCGAAGATTTTTGAGAGTTGATCATTAAGCATTTATTAAACATCTACATATGTGCCAGACTCTGTGCTAAGTGCTAGGAACACAAAGAAAGGGGCAGTCCCTTCTATCTAGGAGCTCACAGTCTAATGAGATAAGACAGCATACAAACAACTATATACAAATACATTCTGTACAAAATAAACTGGAAATAATTCAGAAAGGGGAAATACTAGCATAAAAGGAAAGTAAGAAAAGGTGCCTATAGAATCTTTTAAATTTATTTTATTAATCTTTAATTCAATTTTTAATATTTAATAATTTTTATAATTTTTATTGTTCAGTCATTTCAATGGTTCCTGACTCTCCATGACCCCACTTGGCAGAAGACTGGAAAGTTAGACAGACTTTGCACTTGAGGAAGCTTACTTTGACAGAAGAGTGGAAGAGGGAATGGAGTGGGGAGAGATTCATGGTAAGGAAACAAAATATCAAAAACTATTACAATAGTGAAGGTCTGATGAGGTAGTAGCCACACAGCCTACATTCAGCTGGTGGTAGTGTCTGAGAAGACAAAGGAGTGTATATACTAGAAATGTTGATTTGACTTGGCAACAGATTGGATATAGGAAGAGAGGAAGATAAAGAAAGAGAAAAGAAGAAGGAAGAAGACAGGAAGAAGAGAGAGAGAGAGAGAGAGAGAGAGAGAGAGAGAGAGAGAGAGAGAGAGAGAGAGAGAAAGAGAAAGAGAGAGAGAGAGAAAGAGAGAGAGAGATTTGTGAATGATTCCTAGATTGTGAGCCTTATGTGGCTGAGAGGATGGTGGTGCCCTTGACAGTAACAGAAACATATAGAAGGGAAGAGGATTTCTGAGAAAAATAATAAATTCAGCTTTTGGCACATTAAATTTAAGATGTCTACAGGACAACCAGTCTGAGAGATCTAATAGATCTCTAACAGTTAATAGATAAATAGACTAATAGTAGTCCTTTAATAGTAAATCTATAATAGCTAAGGATGTGAGTCTAAGGGTTAAGTTTATTTGGTGGGGCAGTTACACCATAACCTGTTAGATCTATTAAAGAAAGTAAAATAAGACTCAACCTGGCTAAGACCCTATGGCCTACGTGAAGAGATTTAATAGATATAGATATGCCATATGTATGTATATATGTATATGCATATTCATATATGAGTATATATAGACATGCAGATCTATAACTGAAGAAGACAAGCTGATATCTGGCACAGATTATCTGTACTTTGATGAGTTCACAGGAAACAGAGATCACTCTTGGCTGGAGTGATAAGGAAAGACTTCAGAATAGAAATGAGAGGCGATGAGACTCAAGGAGAAAGATTTTTATAGGCAGAAAATTGAGAGAGGAGAGAAAGGGCATTTCAGGCAGACGCCATGAGCAAAGACAGCGCAAGACTAGAAAAAGTCAGGTAGACTCATGAAATAAAAAGTGGTTGATTTGGCCTGCATAGAGAATTTTTATGGGCACTAGGGAGCCACTGATAGATTTTGATCAGAATGGGGTGATGGTGCTTCTTTTGACACTCAGCCTTGTATCAAGCCAGAGAGTCTTCTAATTAAATATGGTAACTTTGGAAATCAAGCCAATATTCATCTGTTAAACATCTATGATATATCCTGTGCAAAACTCTGTGTAGGAAATATGGAGATATAAAAAAACACAGACTTTGTCCCTTTCAATAATCTTTCAGTCTGGAAAGGTTTTTCTGGAGTCAAGAGACCTTAGAAGTCATCTGGAGCAACACTTTCCTCTTTCATTTGGAGATATTGACTCTCAAAGAGGTCGATGAATGGGAAGGCAAGGCAACAATCATTTATTAAATGCTCACTGTAATACAGAAACTTAACAGAGGAACCCAACACATAAAGGGGAGCAAAAATCAGGGAGCTTGAAGGGAAAGGTCTCTTCCATGGTATGGAAATCTGAAGAGTCAGAAGCAAGTCCAGAGGGGTAATGAAGGTTGGGGATCTTAGACCTCCCCTCAAAAAGGAAACCCCTAGAGGTAGACTCACATAGAAAGAAGGAGTTGGCATGGTGGAGGGAAGTTCCTGGGAGAGAATGCCCCAGGAAGGGAGAGAAGTTCCAAGCTAAGATGGTAGTTGAGAGAATGGACAATCACTCCTCCACTCTGACATTTAGGTTCATTCTCCCCTTCCCAAATGATGATACCTCCATTACATTGTAATCTCCTGGAGGGAAGGGACTGTCTGGAACTCTCCCAATAAGTATTGAAGACTCCTGATCTTATTACAGTAGACTTTTCCGTTCCTGCTGCAGTCAAATCCTTCCGTATATTTTGTCTCTGCCAACTAGATTGTGAGCTCCTTGTGAAGCAGAAATCATCTTCTTTTCCTTTTTTGTTTTAATTTGTATCCCTTAGAACAGTGCTTAGCACATAATAAGTACATAATAAATGCTTTTTCTAGATTTGGCCACCAATCTTCAACTAAGTGAGAATCCTCAGAAATCCAACCAGGAAGATAAAGGGGCATTGTCAAGACGTATAGAAGAGGGAGAAGTGGAGGAAGTGGGGAAAGTGTGGGCAGGCCTGGGGAGAGGGAGAGTAACCTTTGTTGTAGAGTCCTTAGAGTTTGGGGGTCTAACTTCTCTCTTTCCTTATCAGAGCAAAGCTAAAAGGAAATGGAAAAAAAAGAAGATCCATTTCCTCAAAGGATGGAAACAAGGAAACAAAGAAACTGGAGGATAAAAAGATCGACCTTCAGGAGTCCTTTATTTGAGTGGACTCTGTAGTGTTATGCTGTTAGTATTAATAGCAGTAAAAATACTAATAAAGTTCTATCAGTCTCCTCTTGGGGCATCAGCCACCGTGACAGCAAGCACTTTGAATGAGGGAACTCTCAGGACAGGCTTGTGTGTGTTGGAAGCAAAAAATGACTTATAGTCTTCAGACTCCATTCTTCTCACTCTGTACTGCCAGAAAAAAAAAATCTGCCCAGAGAAAAATCCCACGGAAAGAACCTGTACCCAAGAACACTGGTCCAGTGGGAACAAGCTTTCAATGGGGATGTAGAACTTCCTGTCCCCAGCAGTGTGCAAGAGATTTCCCAATCAAGTGATTTCAGAGTCATACTGCTCTGGTTCGCCTGGTAAATCATTTCCACTTCAAACTAGTGGAAAACGCCTGGTATGTAGCAAGCACTTCCTAATCACAAGATCTGAAGGTCCCTTTTGGCCTTCATTCTCCTTGACCTCTCTCAAGTGTCCAAGATGGCAGGCTACATTCTCCTACCCTATGATCTCTCTTCATTGTGCTTCAGAAATAGCCCATTTTCCTTGATCTCTTCTTATATTCAATTCCAATTCAATTCAGTTTAATAAATATTATGATTAAATGCTTACTATATGGATGTAGTTCCTGCCTTCCTAGTAAAGTTCCTATTTCTTTTCCTGTGACAATAAAACAACAGTAGCTGATATTTATATAGGACTTTGTGCTTTACAAAGGATTTTTCTCGTGTCAACCTTGTGAATATCATTGTCCCATTTTATGTATGAAGAAGCTGAGATTCAGGGTTTTATTCAGGGAAAATCAAGGAGTCATTTTAAAATAAGGAATTCCTAAACCATTCTGGAGAGCAATTTGGAATTATGCCCAAAAAAGACAATAAAACTGTATATCCTTTGCTCCAGCAATGCTACTACTAGATCTATACCACAAAGAGATTATATAAGATACACTTGTACAAAAATATTTATAGGAGCTCTTTTTTTGAGTAGTGACAAGTAGGAACTTAAGGGAATGCCTATCAATTGGGGAATGTTTGACCAAGTTATGATATATGAATGTGATGAAATATTATTGTTATGTAAGAAATCTTGAGTGATCAGACTTCAGAAAAGCCTGGAAAGACTTGCATGAATTAGTGACTGAAATGAGCAGAACTGGGGCAGCTAGGTGGCATAGTGGATAAAGCACCAGCCTTGGAGTCAGGAGTACCTGGGTTCAAATCCGGTCTCAGACACTTAATAATTACCTAGCTGTGTGGCCTTTGGCAAGCCACTTAACCCCATTTGCCCTGCAAAAAAAAAAACCTAAAAAAAAAGAAAAGAAATGAGCAGAACCAAGAGAATATTGTACATATTAATAATAACATTGTCAGATGAGCAACTGTGATGGATGCAGCTTCTCTCAATGGTTCAGTGGTCAAGGCCAAGAACTATTATGAGAAATGCCATCCACATCCAGAGGAAAAAATTATGGAGTCTGGGGCTGGCTAGGTGGCCCAGTGGATAGAGCACCGGCCCTGTAGTCAGGAGGATCTGAGTTCAAATTCGGCCACAGACACTTAATAATTATCTAGCTGTGTGGCCTTGGGCAAGCCACTTAACTCCATTGCCTTGCAAAAAGCAAAAAAACAAAACTATGGAGTCTGAATGTAGAACTAAGGATGCTATGCTCACTTTTAAAAACTTTTATGGGGGTGGCTAGGTGGCGTAGTCCAGCCTCAGACACTTAATAATTACCTAGCTGTGTGGCCTTGGGCAAGCCACTTAATCCCATTTGCCTTGCAAAAACCTAAAAAATAAATAAAAAATAAAAACTTTTATGTTTTTTCTTTCTTCCCCATATTTTTCCCCTTAGTTCTAAATCCTCTTTCACAACATGACTAATATGGAAATATGTTAAGTATGAGTATTCATGTATAAGCTATTTCAGATTATTTGCTGCCATGGGAAGGAGGGTGGAAAGAAAGGGTAGCAGGAAAATATGGTACTCAAAAGCTTGCAAAAGATGAAAGTTGAAAACAATCTTTGCATGAAAAGGGAAAAAATAAAATAAGGAATTGCTGAAAGTCATTAATTCTGGAAACAACTTTGTAGATAGATTGTTAAACATATAGTTCAGAAGAGCTGAGCTCAAATATCACTAGCTATATGGTCATGGGTAATTAACTTCGCTTTCCTTATCTATAAAATAGGAATAATAATATTTGAGTTACATAATCCCTTGAGGTGATTATCAGGATCAAATGAAATAGCATATCGAGTATTTTGCAAACTTTAAAGTATTATATAAATATCAGTTATTTTTATTCATATAGACTCCAGACCAGAGTTTAAATTCTGCCATGAACATTCACTGCCTATAAAGGCATGGGCAATTTCACTTAACCCCTCAGAGATTCAGTCTCCTCATCTGTGAGGTAGAAATAATATTGGTACTACCCATCGTATAGGGTTACTAAGAGAAAAGTCCTTGGCAACCTTAAAAATGTTATTACAAATGTGAATAATTATTACTGTTATCTCAAAGTTCTCATCTTTTCAACAGAGATAAAAAAATGGCTCTTGGTCAAGTTATCTTACTATTCTTTATATTTAATTGTCTATGGACTTATTGCAAGGGACTGTAAAACAGTCCTTAGGAACAGAATAAAAGTTGTAAAATTGTAAAAAGTTATAAAATTAAAGAATGCACATTCACTTTATCAAGGCTCATCAAAAGTATCCTTAATACAACTCTTCTAGAAAACAGGTTGATAGCGATTGTAAATGTACCTTATCCTACTGCCACATGGTTTTGTTTTCTCCGGCTAGGACTCCGTATTCTGAAAGTATTTTGTTTCATCAATATAAAGATATTTAATATGGCAATTTCTACCAAAAATGTTCTTAAGTTTTTAATTGAATGATATTACATAGGGGTGATTATAATCTATAATAAAGTTCTAGTAGAGAATATTGTTTGATTTATCAAGGATATTTATTCCCATGTCTTTATCTGTAGTATGAAAAGTTGCTATCTGCCAGTCCTTATTCTAACCACCAGATCAAGAATTCCTAGTTATTGATAGGCACTAAATTAGCAGCCTGCAGTGATTTTCTACACAGCTTATACCACTTCCTAGCAAAAATTCTCACTGATCCCTAAATGCAAGATTCTCAGTCTGAAATCAATGGTTTGATCCTTAATGGCCATTATAAATCCTCTGTATCCATGACCACATTCACGTGACCCAGCTGTTTGCCCAACACTTCCTTATTGAAATAATTTTGGCTGAGTTCATGCAGATGTCACCCACAGAGGACCTTGTGATGCCTCTCTTGGCTGCAGTTCCCTAAGCCCCATCTGGAGGAAAACCACTTGCAGTTACATTTGACAAATCCAGTGCTACATACCCTAAGTCAGCCTTTATTATTGTTCAGTGAAGTTCTGTCCTTTATTTTAAAATTATTTCCATAGATTTTTAAAAACTTGATTACTATATGCTTTGAGAAGGAAAAGAGAACAAACATTTAAGCCTTTTACTTTGCTAAGCACTTTTCAATATTTCATTTGAACCTCACACCAACCATATAGGGTAAGTGCTTAATTATTATTCTCATTTTACAGATGAGTAAACTGATGCAAAGAGACTTTAAACAATTTGCTTAAATATTGCTAGAAAAGGAGTGAAGTTAGATTTGAACTCTAGTCTTCCTGATTCCAGACTGAGAGCTCTATCCACCTAGAGAAAACCAATTGACCCTCTGTTCACAGTGAATGAATGAATCAAAGAATGAATAAATGATTGAATGAATAATTGAATGAAAATTGCTAAGTGCTCACTTTTACAAAACACTAAATAAGACATGAGACACAAAAAAGAAAAGTCACAGTCCCTACTCTTTCATGTTCTAAATGGGAAAATATTATATATACAAATATATTATATACTTACTATGTTATATATTATTAATGTATCTATAAACAAATATGCATATTCATATGTTCTCATATTCATATATACTATATATGGCTTTTCAGCTGCAAGACAGATGGAAAGACCTCATGGACTTTATGGTACAGAGGAAAAACAAATAACATTTGTTTCTATCAATAAGAACTTATCAGTTTCTATGTGTAAACATTTATTTGACAGTACCAAGGACTTTGATCATGAGAACTTTCTTTTCTGAGTCTTCAAGCACCTGCAGAGGTAGTTGTCAGACCACATCATATTACTTCCATGGGCCATGGTTATGGAAGCCTGGCAGGAAGAAGAGCAAATGGTGTGAGAGTGGTGAGAGAGCTATTCCCAGGATTCTTGGACTTATCTACCATCACTGACAAATGGTCAGTGGTTGTTGGGGTGGTGACTGTAGGGATGGTGGGACCATTCTCCATGAAAACTGCTCTTCTCAACAAAGACATGAAGGCTGAGCTAGAAGCATTTTCAGGTGCTTAGAGGACGCTATTGTCCTTGGACACATATTCCTATAACCCAGTCATTTATATGGCAAGAACCCAATTTACCAGTATCTCAGATTCCTATCAAACCTTCACAGCTACCTTCATAGATTAAGGGATAATAAAGGTTCCATTATATATCATTCTGGGTGACATGGTTGCTGTGTTAGACTTTGAGATGATGATTGCCATTATTGTTACTGCTGTTGTTGATACCAGTGATTGAATTTCTACATACCCTTTAAAACAAATTCAAATGCAATCACCTCTCTCTATAATCCCCATCCCTGGTAGTGGACTTTTTCCTAATTATTACTTATAAACACTTCTATAACATACTTGTCTTGCCTTATTTTTATTAGAGGTTTTTTTTTTTTTTTGCTGTGTGCCATATCACCTCACCAGACTGCCATTCCCATGAGAGGAGTCTGTGTCTTAGGGGAAACCTATCGTGGAGGAAGAAAGATAAAATTTCCCTAATATTTTCCAGCACCTAACACAAAATATGTGATCCACACAAAATAATTATTTAATATGCTAAGTCACATCAACTAGAAAATATATATATATATATATATGTACTCATTAAAATGGTGACTAAATTTATCTGAATTGAACTCATGACAATGCATAGCAAAGCAGTCGAAAAATTAAATTAAAAGTGAAATTCCAACTGCCTTCTGGGATTTCAGACTGTGGTCATTTCCTCTCTGTGTAATTTAGCCTAACAACTACCCTACCTCCTTAGCCCCTTGTCTCTCATAAAATGGAAATAACCATATGGAACCTCATGTGCAAGCACATTCCTGATGCCATAGCTCAGAAACCCACAGCTATGGTTTTAGGGGTTTCTAAGGGACCCCTTGAGTCTCAAAGCACTCATAACTTTTTAGATCCTTCTTGAGATATGCTACATTTCTCTCCCACCTACCCTCTCACCACAGAACGCCTAGGAATAATGAGATAAATGATGAACTGATGCTTTAAAAGTGTTTCCTTTACATAGGATACATCTGTGTCCTAACATGTCAATCACTCAATCAACAAGCATTTTTAAGCTATTATTATTTACCAAACACTTTGTTAAGCACTAGGATACAAAGAGATAGCAAAAACAGGTCCTGTCCTCAATGATTTCATTCTAATGTATGTTTATATATATATATATATATATATATAAAATTTATCTATATGAATATATTTATATATTAAAACATATATGTTTTTAATGAATGTGCATATAAATGCTAGATGATGTGACAGCATATTAAATAACTATTTTTTGTAGATCACATATTTTGTGTTGGGTGCTAGAAAATATTGAAGAAATTTCATCTTTCTTCCTCCATAATAGGTTTACACCTAAGACACAGACTCTCCTCCTGGGTATGGCAGTCTGGTGATATGATATGGTACACAATTTATATATATAATGCTCTACTGCCTTCCATGAGTGCTAATTATATTGACCCATGGGCTGTTCCTAGCATAAAACATTCTATCTCTCACCTCTGTGTATTTGTACTGGCTGTTTCTGAATCTTAGAATCAATCTCTGGGTTCCTTTAATTTATTCAACCACTACCTCCTCCAGAAAACCTTTTCCTTAACTTAACTAGCACCCTCTCTTTAAAATTCTCTTCTGTTAGCACTCATGGAAGGCAGTAGAGTGCCAAATGATCAGAAAGGGAGGAAGAGGCTAAGTTGTAAAGAACTTTAAGTTACAAAGGATTTTATATTTAATCCTGGAAATAATATGAAATCACTGATTTAAATTAAGTATTTAATATAGTTCATATATACTAGACAATTATTCTCTTTACCTTCCTTCACTCTTCACTGAGGGGCAGAAATCAAAGCAATATGTCACACTGAAGTCAATAATTCCTACAATATTTATCTCTGTTTTTAAAAACCAAAGAGGTTACTCATATTCCAGATGAAATCTATCATTAGATGGGTGAAAGTTCATAGCTGATATCAATTTCAATTATTGTTGATGTTGGGTCCTTTTTCAGGCATATCTGGCTCTTCCCCCACCTTTAAGTATTTATTTTTCCAATTATATGCAATGATAGCTTTCAACATTAATTTTTTGCAAATTTTTGAGTTTCACATTTATATCTGACTCTTTCTGACCCCATTTAGGGTTGTCTTTGCCAAGAGTGGGTAGTTTGCCATTTCCTTTTCCAGCTCATTTTATAAATGAGGAAACTGAATCAAGTAGGGTTACTTGCCCAGGTTCATACAACTAGTTAGTGTCTGAGGCCACAATGAAATTCATGAGAATGAGTCTTTCTGACTCCAAGTCCTGTACTCTCTCCACTGCATCACTCAGTTGCCCGCTATTTCAAAAGCAAGATCATATATACATATATATATATATATATATATATATATATATAATTTATGACTTCCTTCTGATTTATTTGAATGTGTTTAAAAAGTACTAATCTGACATACATAGAAATTTTAATAATGTCAAACACTGTATGTGAAGGCAATGTTTAGTTGAACCAACTAGAGTACATCAGTAGGTAAAGCTATTCCAATTCTGAGTGAAGTTGCCCTGGAGAAAAATGCTTCATTCAGAAGAACTAGAATGAGTTCCAAGGGACTCATCAGGTACCAATAACAGTAAAATGCTGCTGATGCTAAATGCCTCTTCTCACTGCAAGGCTGATTCTGAGTTGGTAGTAGATAAGGCACCCAGCAAAACAATTAATTTTTTTTTTGGTAAGGCAGAGTTAAGTGACTCACCCAGGGTCACATAGAGAGCAAATGTCAAGTGTCTGGGATCAAATTCGAACTCATGTCCTCCTGATTTTAGGTGTATCAGAAATATAATTCTCATGCTGCTCCAGCATGTGGAAATTTGTCATGGGCAGAAACCCCTCTAAAGATACTGATGGGGGTGGCTAGTAGCTCAGTGGATAGAGTACCAGCCCTGGAGTCAGGAGTACATGAGTTCAAATCCGGCCTCAGACACACTAGCTGTGTGGCCTTGGGCAAGCCACTTAACCCCATTGCCTTGCAAAAAAAAAAAAAAACCCTAAAATAAAAAAAAATACTGTGGACACCCAAAAGGATAATGAAAGTCAGTTTGAAAAATAAAATTCCTTTCATAAGATGAAACAAAGTTTTCCACTGAAGGATCAATAGAGATGACTTAATAACAATAGTCAGTCAAGCAGCATTTATTAGGTACCTACTAAGTACCTCACTAGGCTGGGGATTCAAAGAAAGGTAATAAGAAATAAACATAGAGACCCTATTCTAAAGGCACTTACAGTCAAAAAGAGCTCACAGTAAACAGAGACAACTTGGAGTATAAGGAATATGAGTTCAAATCTAACTTCTGAAATTTATTAATTGGGTGGCCATGGACAAATCACTTGACCTCTTTGGGCCTCCATTTTTTCCATTTGTGATTATATTATGATGTCATATGATAATATAATACAATATTATTACAATTATATATAATGTAATATATAATTTATAATAATAATAATAATGCCTGTTTCATGGTATGTTAGGGGGATAAAAAGACATAATGGAAAGGTATATAAACATTAAATGTGTACAAAGTTCAAATGCCATTCATAATTATTTTACATTTGCATAACATTTTACATTTATATTAGTTTGTATCTCTAGCATCTAACATAAGCTCTGGTACTTGGTGATATTGTTATTCAGTCATGTCCATAGTGTCAACTCTAATTTCATTTGGGTAGAAATACTGGAGTAATTTGCCATTTCCTTTTACAATTCATTTTACAAATGAGAAAACTGAGGCAAACAGGGTTAAGTGATTTTCCCAGGGTCATATAGCTGGCATTGAGGCTGACTTTGAACTAATAAAGATGACTCTTTCTGACTCTAAACCCTGCTCTCCATCTACTTCACAACCTAGCTGCCCGATAAGCACATAATAGACACATATATAATTGTCGATTATGTCCCTGAATCTGATTCTGCCAGTAATTCTCTAAGGTAGAAAAGTATTCCCTTTCCTTAAAGATGCTCCTAAAGGCAAAGGAAATAGTTATTCCTTTATGCACACACAAACACATAAGTGGCAAGAGATGGGAAGAGAAATTCCATTTAAAACAACTGTAGAAAATATAAGATATTTGGGAACCTACCTGCCAAGACAAACCCAGAAATATATAAACACAATTACAGAACACTTTTCACACAAATAAAAAAAGGAAAAATATCAGTTGTCCATGGGTTGACTGAACAAATATAATAAAAATTACAATTCTACCTTGACTAATCCACCAAAAAGTAGATTACAATAACCTACTATAAGAATCTGTGAGAAGTAGTTTAGTGTCATACCAAGGAAATTACCAAATTTTTTTATAGAATTAGAAAAAAATAATAACAAAATTTATCTGGAAGAACAAAAGGACAGGAATTCAAGGGAATTAATAAAAAATGCAAAGGAAGATGGTCTAGCTAGCCGAATCAAATCTAAAACTATTATAAAGTGGCAATTATCAAAAAACTATTTCAACCAGACTAAAAAAGAGTGGTTTATCAATGGAATAGTTTAGGTAGGCAGGCCACAGCAGTAAATGACCTATGGTAATCTACTTTTTGAGAAACCCAAAGATTTCAGCTTCTGGGATAAGAACTCACTATTTGACAAAACCTTGCTGAGAAAACTGGAAAACAGTATGGCAGAAACTAGGCACAAACCAACATCTTGCACTCTAGACTAAGGTAAAATCAAAATGGGCATATCATTTAGACATAAAAGGTAATGTCATAAACTAATTAGGAGAGCAATTAGGAGAGTCTACCTGTCATATCTATGGAGAAGAGAAGAAAACATTATGAAATGTTAAATGCATAACTTTGTTTACATTAAATCAAAAAGGTTTTACACAAACAAGACCAATGCAACCAAGATTAGGAGGAAAGCAAAAGCAATTTTTACAGCTAGTGTTTCTAATAAAAATATCATTTCTAAAATACATAGAGAGCTGAGTTGCATTTGTAAGAATACAAATCATTCCTCAAATGAAAAATGGTCAAAAGATATAAAGAAGCAATTTTCAGATGAAGAAATTTCATCTGAAAAATGCTCTGGATCACTATTGATTAGAAAAAACAAAATTAAAACATATCTGAAGTACCATCTTACACTCTCAGATAGGTTAATGTACCAGAAGGAGGGAAGATGATAAATGTTGGAGGGAATATAGGAAAACTGGGACCTACTGCACTCTTGGAGGAGTTGTGAACTGATCCAACCATTCTGGAGATCATTTTGGAACTATGCCCAAAGAGCTATAAAACTATGTATACTCTTTCGTCCAACAATACCACTACAGGTCTGCATCCCAAAGAGATTATATAAAACAGGGAATAGGACCCACATGTACAAAAATATTTACTCTATTTTGTGGTGGCAAAGAATTAGAGGTTGAGAAGATGCCCATCAACTGGGGCTGATAAAATTATGGTATATGAATTTAATGAAATTCTATTGTTTTATAAGAAATGCTGAGCAGATGGATTTCAGGAAAACCTAGAAACACTTACATGGACTGATGCTGAGTGATAAAGTAACAGAACATTGAGTTTTGCTTGTTGTATACAGTAGTAACAACACCATGTGTTGATCAACTATAATAGACTTAACTCAACAATAATGATAAAAAAAAAACAATTCCAAAGATTTTTGATGGAAAATGCCACCCATTTCCAAAGAAATAACTGTGGTGTCTGAATGCAGATCAAAGAATGCTATTTTTACTTTTTTGATTTTTTTTTCTTTCTCGTGTTTTTTCCCTTTTGTTCTGATTCTTCTTTCACAATATGACTAATATAGAAGTGTTTAACATGATTGTTTAAAAAAAAGATTTCTCATACTTCAAATTTTTAATATCCAAAACTCACCTTATTTTAATCCACTCATCTTCTGAACTGAAGGCTAAACCTAGAGTCTAAAGACATGAATTCAAACTCAGACATGGTTACTTACTAGCTGTGTGACATTGGGCAAATCACTTAATCTCTGTTTGCCTCAGTTTCCTCAATTATAAAATGGGAGTGATAAGAGCACTTAATTCTCAACATTGTTGTGAGGATAAAATGAAATATATGCTTATATAATTCTTTTTTTTTTTTAGAGTTTTTGCAAGGCAATAGGGTTAAGTGGTTTGCCCAAGGTCCCATAGCTAGGTAATCATTAAATGTCTGAAGTCGAATTTGAATTCACACCCTCCTGACTCCAGGGCCAATGCTCTATCCACTGCACCACCTAGCCCCCCAAATAGCTTTCTAATGCATGTTGTTTGTTTACTAGACCTTTGTAAGGAGTTCCCAATTGGGAGAGTAGTTTGCTGCTGAAACGTTTGCTTTTTTAACCTTCTTTTAAGGTAAGAATCTTATGAAAATTTTATTTTACCTATAATTATGGAAACTCTAAATTATAATTATAAATTATGAAATTATAAAACTACAATTAAAATAATTATAAATGGTTTATGTTAGACATTCTTTGTGAGACAATGTTTTATGTAAGCTTTATAAGAAGTTGCCAGCAAGACTTCACTTACTTTCTAGTATCTGTGTGACTTCATATTAAATTTCTTTATTTTACAAATTTA
This sequence comes from Macrotis lagotis, assembly GCF_037893015.1. NCBI lineage: Eukaryota > Metazoa > Chordata > Mammalia > Peramelemorphia > Peramelidae > Macrotis > Macrotis lagotis. Next base: position 589,115,483 of record NC_133666.1, on the reverse strand, counting down.
GTTGAATATTAAATAACATTTTAATGAAATTAATTACAACTTGGAAGATGTTTAACTAATAATCATATACAAACATGTTAAATATTGGGATTTTAGATTTCAACAAAGGTTTGCAATATTTGGCTTAACACCAGACAAATACAGTCTTAAATCTGGTTCTGCATTGAGTTCATTTCTGTATTTTTCTCTAAAACAATAATAAAATGAAAATGCTTGCTCATGCAAATATATGGTAGAAAATTGTAGAAAAAAATTTTTATAAGCACCCTTACTGAGAAATGGACATTCATATGTTATTTTTAGCTAACTAATCACAAAATAAGAGGAAAATAAGCTTGTAATTTTGATAAGAATTATTTGTTTTTCTACTGGCTAATGAAAAAAGCACTGTACAAGATGACAATTTTCAGGAATGTTGCTTTGCTTGTTTTCTTTTTTTAAAACATTGTTTATGTGTAAATAAACTTTGGAAGGAAAGAATGTCTTCAGTTTTTTTTTCTCAGTTTTCTCAGGTACACTTTTACAGAAACTATACTGAATGGATAATCACTTTTGCCAACCAGTTCATTTGAAAATCCTCCAGATAGAATAAATGGAGGATAAAATTAAATTGAAAATATTGCCATTAAAAACAATATAAATTTTATATCTAAGGAATGTTTTTGTTGGTTCATAATGGTTTCAAGTTGGTTACTTGTAATGTGTTTGCCTAGTAATCATAATTTTCAGTATGACATTTGTTTTACAAGAATACAAATGTTGACATCTTTCTCATATGATCAAACAGTTGATAAAGTATGATTACAAAGTAGAAAAGGGAACTTCTCTGGTTCAGGATACAGAATTCAAACTAGATTGTGTGTCTGTGTCAGACCATCTATTGAGAATAGGTTTGCACTTGAATTTAACCCCTCGTGGCAATTTGGAAACAATTTGAAGACAGATTGAGTAACTGCAAGAGTATTTTGTTTCTCAGTCAGAAGCTTTCAGAATTTTATGTAATCTCTGTACAGACACCAAATTGAGTATTATCAAATAACTGAATATATAAATCTATAATCCTTCAAACATGCATTTGCTGATGTCACAAAAGATATATTTATAAATATATGTATATAATATATAACATAATTGCTTATTACTTGAAGGACCATTAATTTTTTAATTTCAAACCCCTCAGATTATCACTGTGAACCCTTAAAAAACTTGCAAATCACTACATGGAAACAGTGATCAGTTAGGCACCAGGTAGATGCTGGAGAGTAGACAGAGCTTCAGGCCTGGAGTCAGGAAGATCTGAGTTCAAATCCAATCTCAAGGGGCAGCTAGGTGGCACAGTGAATAGAGCACTAGCCCTAGAGTCAGGAGGACCCAATTTCAAATCCTGCCTCAGAAACTTAATAATTACCTAGCTGTGTGACCTTGGGCAAGTCACTTAACCCCACTGCCTTGCAAAACCAAACAAACACATCCAACCTCAAAAACATCCAAGCAATGTGATCCTGGGCAAGTCACTGAGGTGAAGAAGGAAATAGTAAACCACTTCAGTATCTTTTCTAAAAAATCTCCAAATGAGATTACAAAGAGTTGAGTATGACTGAAAGCATACAACAACAAATAGATCGTTTATTGAGAATGTTATACTAGGACATTACTTTATGTTGTGGGTTAGATGACATGATTATTGTGGTCTCTTCTAACTCGAAATTCTGTTGTCCCCAATATGACATAATGGAAAATATTAGATCTATAAGAGCCTTTAGAGTTGTAAATATTATTTTCTTAAGGTCACACTGAACACTAATGGTCAAATCTGGACCAAGAGTATGGTCTCCGTACTTATCCAATGTTATTTCTTTCCTATCACCTCACTGCTTCTTTAATAGAAACTTCTTCCAATCCATATGTTAATTTTCTGGTCATGCACCAAAAGGATACTGTAATTTTAAAGAGGTCTACATTTTGATCTATTTAATTGACCAATGACTTCTACTACAGACATATTGTGTTGAAGGTTGCTAATTTCTTCCCCTAAAATTCTTATACAGTTAGAGTCAGGGAATAGCACTAGTTCATATAGGAAGTATAGGGAATAGGACCCAAAAGATAAGAAAGATGCAGAAAAATCTGCTCTGTAAAATGAGGCTCACAATAGTATCTCACAGAAATGTAGTGAAGATTCACTGGATCACTTTAAGCAGCTTTTGTTCAGAGGAGGACAAATAGGATGGTGCATCAAAACACTCCATATGAAGATCAACTGAGGAAGTTGGGAATGTTTGACCTGGAGAAGAGAATATAGGGAAAATAAAGCTATCTTTAAGAATTCAAAAAGATATTAGGTAGAACAAGAATTAGATTTATACTGCTTCCACACCTAAAGGATAGAACTGGGAGCAATTGGCCGGTGCTGAAGAGGCAGGTTGAGTTTTGTATGAAGGGAACAACATTTCCTAATAACTAGAACTCTACAGAGGAATGTCCTGCCACACGAAATATTGGGCTTCCCCATTACTAGAGCTCTTCAAGTAAGTCAACTGACAAATGAACCACTATGTATGAATGGAACTGTATTTCAGTTACAGTCTAGACTAATTGCTTTGTAAATTCCATTCCAATTCCAAGATTGTGCAGTTTTATGAAATGTTTTGACTGATCATTAACCTCACAACATTTATAGGAGCTAAGATGAAGAGAAAGACATAGACAGACAGAGAGGGAGACAGAGAGACAGAGACAGACAGAGAGACAGACATACAGAGAAAGAGATGAGAGGGGAGCACAGAAAGTAAGAGAAAGAGAAAGAGAAAGAGAGAGAGAGAAACAAAGAAAAAAGACTGAGAAAAAGATAAGACAGTCAGACAGAGATGGAGAGAGAAACAGAGATAGAGAAACAAAGAGAGATGTATTCAAAATTAGGAGATGATGAGTGCATGAAAAGAGGACAGGGAGATCTAATATTCACAAATATTCATTAATACTAATATTCACAAATAGAGCAGTCTGGTTCTCTTGTGTGTTGAAGAGAATACTAGACTAGGAGTCAAGATACAAAGAAGGTCAAGTTGGGCCAGATTGGACAGATCACTTAATCTCTGTTTCATTATTTCATTATTTCATAAATGGAGCCAATGATACCTGTCCTGCTGACTTCATGCATCCATTGTGAGGAACCATTTAAGATGAGTTCTAGGAAAATTCTCTGGAAAAGATTTAGTGCTATATGAGGAATTTAGCATTAATGCTATTTTCTAAAGATCCTTCTCCCAGTGTACATCACGATACAACATACACACACACACACACACACACACACACACACACACCAAACAAGGGAGGAAAGGATTGTTTTTCTCAGTAGTGGGCTCAGGGGTTAGACAAAGTCAACGTTCTGTTAGCCCATCACTGGTTCTCAGAATGAGTCATTATTTTTTTTTCAAAACTAACAAATGCTATCGACATCACTCTATTTCAGCACTCTTGCTCAGATCTTGTAACTTCTTTTGCAATTGCATTCCAGAGAAACCCAACTACTTTCTCAGGACTGTATGCAAGTTTCTCTTCCATTACAAAAAGATTGTGAAGGAAAAGAATTTAACTACTTTTGTAAGGTTCACTTTCAAATGATGTACCAGACATGGTTGATATAGAGGAATTACTCATGGGAAATTTTCACCACTGGATATGGGCAACTATTCTAATCTAGTTTTGTTTCTGTATCCATCATTCAATCATTCAGTCAATTTACTAAGCACCTTGTATTCTGTGCTGGGCAATGAGACAGTTGCGGTGTAACTAAAAACAAAACAAAATAAAACAACACAGGGCAGCTAAGTGGTGGAGTGGAATAATTACCTAGTTATATGACCTTGGGTAGATCACTTAACCCCATTTCCTTGCAAAAAAAAATTTAAATAAAACAATGAACTCAGCACCAGAGATCTGGGTTCAGGTTCTACTTCTGTAACCAACTCACTATGACATTGAATGTCACCTCTCTGACCTTATATTTTGTCAGTTGTCAAACAAGTAGGATAGATTTGAGGCTCTCTAAGCTACCTTCCCAGTGACATTGTTCTAACAAAGCAGAAGGGAACAAAATAAGGGATCAGTGTCCCTGAACTTAAGAAACCTTATAGAGAAACAAGTGACCACATTCTCTCTTTACATCCTCACTCATCTTTGACTTTTTTTAATTTTTTTTTTAGGTTTTTGCAAGGCAAATGAGGTTAAGTGGCTTGCTCAATACCACACAGCTAGGTCATTATTAAGTGTCTGAGGCCAGATTTGAACTCAGGTACTCCTGACTCCAGGGCCAGTGTGCTATCCACTGTGCCACCTAGCTGCCCCATCTTTGACTCTTTCATTTCCCTCACAACCCAAATCCAATCAGTTGCCAAGTCATACTATCTCTTGCATCCATCCTCTTCTTTCCAGCCACTACCCCTAGTTCAGACCCTCACTTTGTCTGTTGAAACATTGGTCTTACTACCTCCAGTCTGTTCCCTTGCCAGAGCATCCTCCACACAGCTGTCATTCATATTCCTAAAACCCAGGAAGCTCTGGTAAGCACCTCCTGCCTCTGAGATAAAGTACAAACTCTCCTATTTAAATTGTAAAGTCCTTTCCAGTCTGGCATCCATCTCCCTTTCCAAGCTAATAACACTGTCCTCATTTCATGTTCTATGCAAACCGATCCATTTGATATCTTCCCATAAATAATATTCCAGTTCCAATCTACAGAGGCTGTAGCCCCTGACTGAAATGTGCTCCCTACTTACCTCTGCTCCAGAATAACCCTGGCTTCCATTAAGGTACAACTCAAGTGCTGACTGCTGCTATGGGAGGCTTAGTCTGACTCCCTGTTGCTAGTATCCTGCCTTCCTACCACCCACTTTGTCATTAGTTTGTGTTCACTTTGCATGGATTTTATATTTTCTGTATGAGTACAATTTGTTTCCTCTTCACACTCTTATCCCTTAGAATATGCGCTCTTTAAGAGCAGGAACTAATTTGTTTTTGTCATTCATTCATTCATTAAACATTCATTAAGCATCTACTCTTTGTCAAGTAGTATTCAAAATGCTGTAGATTATAAAAAGACAAAATGAAATTATCTCTGCTTCAAGGATCTTACATTATATGGGAAGAATGAAAGGAGATAAGGTATACATGCAAAATAATTTCTAAGGAAAGGGCATTCCTACCTGGAAGAATCAGTAAGGTTTCCTTTAGAGAGTAGTATCTGAGTTGAGCTTTGAAGCAAGTTAGGAATTCTATGAAGCAGAGATGAGGGAAACCATTTCAAGGGAACAGTAATCAGGCCAGTGTGCCTAGGATATGAAAGCTGCGGAGTCAGTTATTTTTAGGCATTCAGTAAGTGCTCACTACATTTTGAAGATCAATTTGGAACTCTGCCCAAAGAGCTATAACTATGTATAATCCTTTATTTAGCAATACTACTACTAGATCTGTATCCCAAAGCGATAAAATGATGGAGAAAAGGACCCATTTGTACAAAATTATTATAGCAGTTCTTTTTTGTGGTGACTAAGAATTAGAAACCTGAGGAAATTCCCACCAACTGAGGAATAAGTAAATCAGGCTAAAATGGAATATTTTTGTGCTATAAGAAATGACAAGCAAGATAATTTCAGAAAAATGGAATATTTTTGTGCTATAAGAAATGACAAGCAAGATAATTTCAGAAAAAAAAACTGGAAAGATTTACATTGATACAATAAATTGATACAAAGTGAGCAGAACCAGCAGAACATTGTCTACAAAAAACTGCAGTATTGTAGAATTGTGAATGTCTTAGCTATTTTCAGCAATGCAATACTCCAAGACAGTCCCAAAGAAATTTATCTGCTTTCAGAGAAAGAACTGATGTCATTTGAATGCAGATAGAAGCATACAATTTTTTTCATTTTTTTGTTTGCGTTTTCTTGCACAAAATGACTAATGTAGTTTAGATAGTTGGACTTGTATAACTTGTACCAGATTACCATCAGGGATGAGAGAAGAAAGGGAGAGATAGAATACAGAATTCAAGTCTTTAAAAAACTAATGTTAAAATTGTTTAAATATAATTAGGAGAAAATAAAATAAATACTTGAATGAATTCTTTACCTTAAGGAATCATGAGACCTGCTATTTTGACACTTGGCAACTTATAAGATGGGAAGACATAGATTCATACTCATTTGAGAAACTTAGCCTTCTGATTAGGCATCACGGGAATTTGCCAGTCTATTACATGATACATCCAGCCCTGACTATGGGCTGAAAACCCTTCGGATCCAGAAGGACATCCATGTGCCTTTGTCATTTTCATTTGAGTGGAAAGGTTTCTCTCCTCTCTTCTACCATGCCATGTCATTCTTTACCATGAATTTGACTTCTGTATCTTAGGGATTCTAAATAATCCTGGATCTGGATCCATTCTGAAATAAGCATGGCATGAATAAAGCCTCAAGGAAAAAGTACCTGGGTTTGAATACTGGTTCTGGCATTTACTTTCATTTTAACCTTGGGCAAGTCACTTCCTTTTCTTGGCCACAGTCTCCTCATCTGAAAAATTAGAGTTTGGACTAGATGACCTTTAAGGTCCCTTTGGTTCTCAAATCTACAATAATGATAATAATAATAACAATACCATCTTATCTTTGTCTACCACTTTTAACTTTTAAAAAATGTTTCCACATTTAACAGAGAGATGCGATATTTTGTACAAGGTGTTAGACTTAAGGTTAGGAAGACAGTACTTCAAATCCTGCCTCCAATACTCATTAGCTGTGTGACCCTAGACAAGTTATTGAGTTTCTTTTCAGTTTCACTTTCTTCATCTGCCAAATGCACATAATAATAGCATCTATCTCAAAAGATAGATGTGAAGGCCAAATGAGATAATATAGCTAAAGCATTCTACAAACCTTAAAACACTATGGGTTGATTAATATGGATCTTTGTTTAGCATGGTTATACATGTATATCCTATATTAGATTGCTGTCTGTCAAAGGGCAAGGGTAGGGGAGTGAGGCAGAAATATGTGAAATTCAAACCTTGCAAAAAATGATTGTTGAAAACTACTGTTGCATGTAGTTGGAAAGATAAATAATTTTTAAAAAATTTTAAAACCCACTATCTTATATAAATGTTATATTATTGTGTTATATTATTATGTCATTCTTATAAATGTTATATTATTATGTAATCATTATAAACATTGGTTCAAGTTCAGTTGAAGTGAATATCTCATCATCCTTTTCTATGTGATAAGAGTAGCTATGATTTCCACTATTTGGCAGGGACAATACAAATTTCAGAAAGATTAAATGACTTTCCCAAGGTCACACAAATAATTAGTAGCAAAGTGAAGAAGATAGCTCAGTTCTGCTGACTGCTAGTCCTGTCAGAGGTCTCAAAGATCATATTCTGTACCAGAAGTACTTGACTCTCTTGTCCTTTCACAGAGGAGTCAAGAGATGTGGTTTAGTGATCAAGGTTTAAACAATGATAGTGGCAAGACTAAAACCCAAGTCTTCTGATAGTTATTCAAGAGGTTTTAGTGGCACATTCTTTCTCTTTGACTTATACATTTATTCCACAAATACTCATTAAACCTGACAGGGATGATAATACCTGTTTGTTTTGGAACCTGTAGGAGAGATAAAAGGAGTGGGAAAACATGGAATGGGAAGAGAATTATTCTTGTTTTCTAGTTTTATCTTTGTTTTGTTTTTTCCCTTATCTCATACAACAAGCTGACTTCAGTAAGGTACTTTAGGAGTCACTGCAGGTGCTTTAGTGACAGAAATGGTTCTATGGAACTGACTAAGGTGACTGGGAATGTTCCAGCTTCCCTTCAGGCCCCTGAGAAAGATCTTGACCTGGGTCTCAACTTTGCTCAAATTTGGTCTACTTCCCAGGGATTCCAGCTTTTCTGTGGAACTGGGCCAGGAGTCCTTGCCCTTAGCTGTCAACTTTCATTAGTTTCTTCTCTTTTTTAAATAATATTTCATATTTTTCAGCAATTAAATGTTAAAACAATTTTAAACATTTTTTAAAGTTTTGCATTCCAAATTCTATTCCTTTCTCCCTCTCCCCCCCCTCCTTCCTCCCTGAGATAGTAAGCATCGCAGATTATACATTTAAAACATTTCCATATTAGTTTGTATAAGGAGACTCAAATTTGAAAAAAAAGAAAAAAAGAGAAAAAAATTGCATGCTTCAGTTCTTTTTTTTGGAGGCGAACAAGTCATCATGAGTCTAATGAAATGGTTTTGAATCATTTTTTTTCTGAGAATAACTAAGCCATTCACAATTCATCATCATACAGTATTGTTACTGTGTACAATGTTTTCCTGGTTCTACTCACTTCACTTTGGATCAGTTTATATAAGTCTTTCTAGGATTTTCTGAATTCATACTGCTTATCATTTCTTATAGACCAATAGTATTCCATTACAATTATTTATCACAAACTTGTTCAATCATTCTCCAATTGATGGGCATCCCTTCAATTTCCAATTCTTAACTACTACCAAAAAAAAAGAGTTGCTATAAATATTTTCCTTCCTTTTATTATTTATTAAAGTACCATGAATACTGAGCCTCAGCTAGAGAGATGTGGAACCTCCTGCCCTTCTAGGTCCCCAAGCTTGGTAACTCCCAAGATTTAACTATGGCACCTAGTTCTTGATTACCACCACATCCACTACCAACAACCACACACACACACACACACACACACACACACACACACACACACACACACACAGACACTCTCTCTCTCTCTCTCTCTCTCTCTCTCTCTCTCTCTCTCTCTCTCCTTTTCTCTCCTCTCCTCTCTTCTCCTCTCTCTTCTCTGTATAATATCTTCGGTAAAGATCCCCTCCTCTCCTTTCACCAAGTTTCTACTCTAGTTCAGGCCCTTATGACCTCTTGCTTGAGATACTGTAATAGCTTTCTTGGTTAATCATTTATTGCTGTTCAGTCATTTTTAATCATGTCTGACTCTTTATGGTCCCATTTGGAATTTTCTTGGCAAAAATATTGAAGTGATTTGCCATTTCTTTCTCCAGTTCATTTTACAGATGAGTAAACTGAGATGATCAAGGTGAAATGACTTGCCCAGGGTCATACAGACATAACTGTCTGAGGTCCAATTTGAACTCAGGACTCCAGGTCCAGTACTCTATGCACTATAGGGTCACTTAGCTGCCCCTTAAGTTTGTTCATGGCACTCCCCTTCTCAATAAATTTCAATAGTTTCTAGGATCAAATATAAACTTTTCTCTTTGGCATGTAAAACCCTTCATTATTTGCGCCAACCTTCTTTTTCAGTCATTACACATTACTCCCCCCCTACTCACACTGAGCTCCAACCAAACTGTCCATTCCTTTCTGCAGCAATAACAATATAATCCTCCTCTTACCTCTGTGTCTTTGCAATAGTTGTCTCCATCACCCCCCCCCACGCTTTGAATAAACTGCTTACTCACTCCCCTGGCTCAGAATTCATAGTTTCCTTCAAAAGTCAGGAAGACCTGATTTCAAATCTGACTTCAGACACTTACTAGATGTGTGACCCTTGGCAAATCTTTTCACCTCTGTTTGCCTCAGTTTCCTCATCTGTGAAATTGAATTATTAATAGCACTTACTTCCCAAAGTTGTTGTGAGGATAAAATTAGATAATTATTATAAAGGACTTAACAGTGTCTGGCCCATAATAAATGCTGTATAAATGATAGTTGTTGTAGGATTATTGTTGTCAACTGTATTGGTAGAAGGGGATTTCCTTACAGGAAGACTCGTCTACATACAAAATCCCAGATCTGGAAGAAATTGTAGAGGAAACATTTTCTGATAGTATTGTATGGGAGCACAATGTGATCATGTATGTAAAGAACTTTGGAAACCATAAGATTATACATGTCAGCTATTATTCTTCACAAAAAGATGGTTAACTATTCAGAAATATAGATGCATTAAAATAAATGCCCTAGAATGAGTGGTACCAAAACTTTAAAGAAAATATTGCATCTCTGAGATACACCTTGAAGATGTTCAGCTGATTAAGGGTACACATCTTGGTGTCCAGCTCCCTTTGTTACCCTAAATTGCTGCATTTCTAGTTCAAGAATTTGCAAGACAGCCATGTTTTCACAATTTGGTGTTTTGTCTCCAAATTCCCAAGATCTGTGGAACATTGCCTTTAGTATGAATTTCTTTTTTTTCCAATTTTTTTTTTAGTTTTTTTGCAAGACAATGGGATTAAGTTGCTTGCCCAAGGCCACACAGCTAGGTAATTATTAAGTGTCTGAGTTCAGATTTGAATTCAGGTCCTCCTGACTCCAGGGGCTGGTGCTCTATTCACTGCACCACCTAGCTCCTCCTAGTATAAACTTCTTAATGTCTAACAGAAAGCTGTTTGATTGATAAGGGAATTCTGCAAGTGGCATTATGACAGGGTCCTTAAGTTCCAGGGTTCAGTCTATTTGACTTCTTCCTTTGCATTACTCCCCTAGAACTCCAGATCCCTGACAGATTTGGTGGAGGAGGAGGGTGGCATTTTACCTTTGCTGCTTTTTGCCCTAAAGAGTCCCCCCCCCACAATGACTTGATTAGGATCTCTTGGGCATTCTGACCTGACATGATTTATCAACTCTAAAAACCTAGACTCACTCTCATCCAGTTAGAAATTCTGATTTCTAGTGTGTCTACCTACTTTCCTACCTCTTTTTCTAATCTAGGCAATTAGATAGTACAACGGAGAGATTCAGAAGGACCTGAGGTCAAATCTAGCCTCAGACATTTCACTCTTACTAGCTATGTGACCTTAGGCAAGCAACTTAACCTTGATTGCCTTGCCAGGGTCATCTCCACTAATTCTGATTCATATCTGGTCACTCTTCCCAAATGGCTCCAGAGGAGAAAGTGAGACTGGTGATTTAGCACAGACCCCATCATTCAAATCCAGTTCACTTTCTTGTCATGACAATACCTCTCTGATGTCATGCTCTTCTTTCAGGACAAAGGACAAACTATCATCATCCCTAAACTAAGTCCATTTCTTTCCTCTGCTCAAAGAGGTTAGAAAGAACTATCATAATTAGAGTTTCTCCTTTCCATCATCCAGAAAACAAAATAACTCAGTCCAATACTCGTTTGCAAAGCAATAATAATAATAATAATAACTCCTTTTATATCTAAAATTAAAAGGGAAGATTTGAATACAGATACCATACTCCTTTTATTTTACCTCAGCCTTCTATGAAAAAGAGAGGGAAAAGGTCCCATGAAAAGAAGGTTTTTGTATGCCCTCATTTAAAGTCAGTCATTCTGCGGTCACCCCTCCTCTCCCACCAAATCTGTCAGTGACCTGGAGTTTCCCAGGAGCCATGATGAGAAAGATATTAAATGACCTGAGCCCTGGAAACTAAGGAGTGTTGTAATGCCACTTGCAGAATTCCTTCATCATTCAAACAACTTTCAGCTAGAGGTCAAGAAACCCAAACATAGGGCAATGTCCCACAGACCTTGGGAATTTGGAGGCAAAGCACCAAACTGTGAGAATATTACTCTCTTGTAATTTCCTGGACTAGAAATCTAGCAATTCTCCTAAACTAATTCAATACCTCCTCTTTTTTCTATTTAGAAAGGATAATAAAAGGGTCATTTGGTAGAAACCCAAGGACCAACCACCATTTTGTAGGACTTGATGAAATAGTCTAGACACCTCCTGATACAGAAGTAGTGAACTCAAAGTGAAGATTGAGACATATATATTTTTAGATATATCCATTTGGGGAATTTATTTTGCTTGACTATGCATGTTCATAACAGGGGATTCTGTTTTTCCTACTTTATTCACGGAGTGGGGTAGAGAGTGAGTGAGAAAGAAAGAAAGAAAGAAAGAAAGAAAGAAAGAAAGAAAGAAAGAAAGAAAGAAAGAAGGCATTTCTTCATTTAAAAAAAATCAATTTAATTTTTCAAAAATAGAGAAAATAGTAACTCTTAGGATACCTCCTCTCTCTCATATGGGATGATATTTGCACCTGTAGCTTAAGTTTATGACCTCAAAAGAAATGTGAGATGCACAGATTTAGAGCCAGATCTCTACTCCAAATGTTTTTAGGGCTCTTTGGTACCCAATTTATAGTAGAGCCTTCCGAGTTTGTATTATCTGATCAGCCACGGGAGGACACACTGTATCTGGATTCTGACATGGAGGAGTAAGTTTGAGCCTCTTCAAACCTGAAGGCCAGCAACTAACAAGGTGGTGATTTCATTAGTATAAGAAATTTCCAGTGAGGAAACTCACTCTTCCCATGTAGATTATCATTTTCTCTGAAATATATAATATTTATACATTGACACTTGGAGGTTAAAAGACTTGCCCAGGGACACAGCTAGTATATGTCAGAGGCAGTACTGAAACCCAGGTCTTTCTCTCTACAAGATCATCTCTCCATTGTTCTTTCTTTCCTCTTGTCTATATACTCTATGGAGCCTTGGCTATCCCTGGCAATCCCCATAAATAAAACCCAATGAATTAACATAATCTGAAAAAAGTTGCAGTTAATGGACATATTGGATGAACTTTTAAAGCACTTTTTTGGGGAGAGAGCCTATGTCTCCCTGTCTCTACAATGTTAGAAATACACTAACTCCTCAAAATCCTGATCTTACTGCTTATTAGAATGGGTACTTGAAGCTTTTTTGCTTCCAATTGGGGTTGGTTCAACCCTCCTTAGGCAATTTAGTGGCCCCCTACTCTCAAAGGTTCACCATATTTCTATAGGATTTAATACAGACATCCCTTCAGCTTAGCCCTAACACACCTCAGAACGCTTATGTTCAAGTAATTCACTAGCTTCTTTCCCTAAAGGGATTATAGTGTACATTCTTATCCTTGGTGGGGTATATGTCTGCATGCTTTATACTTGTTTTCAAATAATTTTATAAATGTTATCTATGACCATAGATACCACAGAACCTCAGAACTAGGAGACCACAAACATCATCTAGTTGAGGAGCTGTAGACCCAAGAATGGTTAAGGACTCTTTCAGTTTGGGCAAGAATAATCAAGTATATAAAAGATTCTAGTTAGGTTCCCTATTCAGTGAAATACTGAGAATGAATGAATGAATGAATGAATGAATGAATGAATGCATAAGCATTTCTTAAGATTACTAAGATTTACTATAAAGGCACTGTGAAGTAATAGGGATACAAATACAAATGGCAGGGCAATTGCTGCCCTTAAACTGCTTGTTTTCTAATGGAGAAAGACAACATATATATATGGAAGTATTATAGATGAAGAGGTGTTTTCATAGTAAAATAATAGGAATGATGAGTTGAGTCATAGAACAACTGGTTGACATGTTTTTTCCCAGAATGGGAGAATGCTTTTATCATGATTCCCAAAGACCTATTCTTCTCCAAAGACTAATAAAAATAATTCACATTTTTACAACATCACATAGGACTAAGATCTAGAGCTAAAAGGAACTTTGGAGGCTATCTAGGCTAACCTGATCATTTTATGGATGAGGAAACTGAAGCCTAAAAAGGTTACAAAAAATTTTGTCCAGTTCTAATCAAAGAGTAAATCGAAACTGAGATTTGAATACAAATCTAATGGTTTTTAACTTAATCCTGCTTGCTTATGTAATTTTGTCAGATGAGGAAGTGGCTACTTTGTTAGAAAGCACTGTTAGAAGACTTGTTAGAATCCCAGATCTGCTACTGCCTAAACTTTCTACACTTTCCTGATAACAACCCTGTGAGGCAAGGAATGCAAGAATTATTTTCCTCATTTTACAGAACAGAATACTGAGTTAATGACAATACAGTCCTAAAGATAATAAATGTCCTAGGTGAGAATTGAACTAATTTCTCCTGACTCCATGTTTGGCTTTCTCTTTATGGCATCCCAAACAACCAGATCCTTGACCTCAAAGTCCAACTTACCTGACATTTCATTCAGATATTCACTAGTGTTAAGTGGGGTATATGGAGTTATAAGAGGAAATAAAAGAAAAAGTTCACAGGTCTTAAATCAGGAGGCTTGAGTTAGGAGACTAAGAGTCTGCTGCCACTAACTGATTGTGTGACCTTTGGGCAACTCACTTCGTGTTTCTGGGTCTCAGATTCCTCATCTTTCAAATTAAAGACTTGGACTAAATGGTCTTGAAGGTCCCTTTCAGTTCTAAAGAATTCTGTGACAAGGGGTACAGTGGATAGAGCACCAGCCCTTGAGTCAGGAGGACCTGAGTTCAAATTTGGCTTCAGACACTTAATTACCTGTGTGACCTTGGGCAATGGGGCACTTTACCCCATTGCCTTGCAACAAAAGAAATGAATTCTGCAATTCTAAGAGGTTGCTACAGGACCAGCTCCAGGCACAATTGCGAAAAAACTCCCATTTATGTACTGATTAACAATTTACAAAATGCAACAAAGATTAAGTGCTTACTGTGTGCAATCAGGGCTACCATGGGCAAGGCACTTGTTCTCATTTCCATTCTTTGACATGCAAATATGAATAAAGTTGGCACCAACCATCCACCCTACATTCTCCTCTTTTCAGACAATCCCTAAGCACAATGTGATATCTAATATGTCACAAAGATGTGCTCTCCCTGCACAGGTTCCATGCCACAAAGGGCAATGTAAGGAACAATGAATTTTGAGTCAAATTATCTGAGTTCAACTCTTGACTCTGGTACTTATTGTGTGATCTCAGGGTAAGTTTTGTCTTTTCTCTGAGATTCAGTTTCCTTGACTGTAAAAAGAAAGAATAAGGACTGGCTGATCTCTAAGAAGTCTTCCAACTCTCAATGTGGATCCCATGAACTCCTAACTCCCTATTCAAACTTTAGCTATTTTTATACATAGTTCTTTTCATATTGTCTTCCCCATTGACTGCTAACTTCTTAAGAGGAGGGACTCAGTTGTTTTTCTGATTTGGGGGTAGTTGGCTTTTGTGGGGGGCTTTCTTTCTATTACCAGTGCTTACCACAGGAGCTAGAGCATAGTAGGTTCCTAATAAATGCTTGTTCTTTTGACTTGAATTGACCTAATCCCTACTAGTATTTTCCTAAAATCATTTTTCTTCATTAGTTCCAGACCTTCTCAAATACCATACCTTCATGTCAAATTCAATGACCTTTTTCCTCCCTTGAATTCCTTATCTTTAATCTTTCTATAACATTTGGATATCACTTCCCATTCCTCCAAGGTGCATTTTGCTCCCTTGGTTTCGGAGACTCCATGCCCTCTGTTTCTCCCTCTCCCTCTCAACCTGCCCCCTTTCTATCTCTGTCTCTGTCATTGGCTCATCCTCTTCTTGACCTTCAATTGTTGGTGTTCCCCAGGTTTCTGTCCATGATTCTCTTCTGTTTTTATTTCCACTCCTTTGCCTATTCCACCCATTGTCCTGGTTTCATCTGCCATCTCTATGCAAATGATTGTCAAATCTACTTCTACAATCCTAACTTCCAATGTTTTTGTCTGTCTCCTGAAGATCTATACCAGATGTTATGATGATGCCTTAATCTCAACATAGCTCCTACCCACATTTCCTAGTTTATTCCTCAAGGTCAAATAAAACATGTATAATTATTTCCTCCCACATATACATATATAAGAGTCTTTAGATATCCTTTCCTCCTCCCAGTCTTCACTGCTCGAGACTAAACGTGCCCATTTTCTTCAACTTATTCTCATATGAAATGAACTCAATGCTCTACCTTCCTGGTTGGACTCTGTATACTCCCCCAGTTTTAAAATGCTATTCTTAAACTGTGGGACCATGAAATTAACCTAATTATCTAAATGTGTTCTAAACAGAATAGAAGAAATGTTCAATCTTTCTCCAGTCCTGACCAACTCTTCATAATCCCATTTGGGGTTTTCTTGGCAGAGATAATGGAGTAATTTTCCATTTCCTTCTCCAGCTCATTTTACAAATGAGAAAATTGAGGCAAACACAGCAAAGTGACTTGCCCAGGATAATGCAGTTTAGTAAGTATCTGAGGTCAGATTTGATGTCTCAGGATGATCTCAGGAAAGTATCTCTTTAACTTTCACTCTGTTCACTGTGCCATCTAGTAACCCCACAGGCCAGAGTACAGGGAGACAATTACTTCCTCAATCCTGGAAGCTTTGCTTCTTTTAGTAGAGCCTAAGATGGCATTCATTTTATTTTTTTGGCTTTAATATAATACTATTAACTCATAGGAAGCTTTTAGACTGTTAAATCCTCTGGGTAATTTTCAGAACAATTGCTTTCATTCCTGCTTTCTTCCATTTATACTACTAAAGTTAGTTTTTGTGCCCGTGAGTAAAATTTGACAATGATCCTTGTATTTCATCTTACCTGCTTCATCTCATGCTCTAACCTCTCAAGATCCTTATATATCCTAAACTTAGTCATTCAGTGTGTCAATTATCCCTACCAACTTTGTGTCATCTTTAAATTTAACGAGCATGATATCAGTGTTTTTGCCTAATTCAAATACAAATATTAAGGGTCAAAAACATAGTCAGGAAAAGAATTCTGGAGACCTCTTACCAATTAGACATGGTACAATTATTAACTATTCTTTGAGTCTAGTCATTCAGCCATTTCTAAATCTAATTGTATTCTCATCTTTGTTTAAGCCAGGAAGGAATTAGCAATCTGTGGGCCAAATCCAGACTGAGGTCTATATTTTTGAAATCACAAGCTAAAAAAGGATTTTTATTTCAAAAATTATTTTTTATTGATTTGTAACATTCTTTTTTCACGAGTTCCAATTCTTCTCCTTCCCTCCAGTTCCTCCCCCATCTACTGAGAAGGCAAGTTATATATCAGTTTTACAACTGAAAAACATGTAAAATGTTTTTTCTATATTAACTAAAGAAAAAACACAACTAGACAAATTGAAAAATATTTGCTTCAATTTGCACTGTGTTCTTTAATTCTCTAAGTGGTGGTAGATGTTTTTTATATGGGCCAGGTAACTTGAATTCTTCAAGGGTTGTGAGACACTTATTTATCTGGGCTATCAACTTTTCCTCACTTATCTTAGGCATCAAACTCCCTGCTAGTTATTTTGTTTCCAATGGTAAAACCACTCTCTTTGTCAAAGAAAAGAAGGTAAAGGTTGAGCAGGATCTCCCTTTTAGCAATTACTGCTATCCCATCCACCCTAAGTAATGATCCTAACTCTTCTTTGATCCTACTTTTTCTCTCTGTATGGAAAAAAATAGAAAAAAAGAAAAAAAAAACACAATCTCTCTTATTTGACCTTAGGTTCCCTCATGAGTTTCATCTCATTCTGAGCTTTAGCATTATATTCCTGTAACCTATCCCATTAGAGTTTTAGTGAACTATGTTAGTGAAGCTAATTTAGTGCTAATGTTGCTAAGTCAAAATGCTTACACATATTGAGCTTGCAATCCGTTAAAGCTCTCAGATCATCTCAATGGGAACTTTTGTCTATTCATGATTTCCTAAACTTCTGCTTCTATAATTTAGTCCTTGACCCTAAATGTAGAATTTTGCAATGCTCCTATGATATTTCATCTTCTTAGATTAGGCCCACATCTCTAACTTACTAAGAAATTTTTGGATCTTTACTCTATTATCCAGTGTCAGTTATTCCTCCCAGGTTTGTGTTCATTTCAAACTTAATGACTTCTACTTCCATGTCTTCACTAAGCCACTGATAAAAGTATTGAGTTACTTGAGATAAAAGCATTGACAGATACTTGGAACATTTCACTAGAGACCTGGTTCAGTCATTCTACTAATTCCCTGTCCTCCTACAATGCTATTATCTAACTCATATACTTTTTTATTTTTGTCTACAGAGTTTTAGAGACCGAAATATTTTATTGAAATCTTAGTCTACCATGTCAACAGCATTTCCCTGATCTACCAGTCTAGTTACCCTGTGAAAAAGGAAAATGAAGTAATTCTTGCATAGCCTGTTCTTGATTAAGTCATGTTGGTACTTACTGATACTTGTTCCCCTTTCTAATGCTCACAAACTATTACCCTAATAACACCTCTTAGAAGGTCATGGTTCAAAGTCAATTGTAAAAAGCCAAAATTCAAAAGACCTTAATGTCTTCCCACAAAAAAAAACCTTATTTTTTTTAAAAACAGAAACATTTAGCCCTTTTCAATCCTGTATCATTTCTCATATTCTGTATTACTTTCAAATTGTCATTGATGATGGTTCAGAAGTTACATCCATCCATTCTTTCAGTATTTTAGTATCTATATAGTGCTAAAGCCAGTTCTGGAGAACAATTGTTGATTTTTTTGTAGTGTAGGTACTTACAAAAAGAAAAATCTTAAAAACTATGACTTGGTTTATTGTTCCAGCAATTATCTAGAATTTTAAAAGTGACAGAGAAATGTTAATAATGCAAATTGAATTTAAAAGTGCATCAGTGACTTTTCAGAGTTAAATGTTAAACATGTACCCCTACTTGGGATGTAGTTAATCTGGGCCAGAGGTAGCATTATAAATTTATTCTTATCATGTCACTTATCCAGGATTGACATTTAACCACTTTAGGTCTACTCTTTCTACTTCAAATGAGCAGCTAGGTGCCCAGTGGACAAAATGCCAGGCCTGGGGTCAGACCTGAGTTCAAATTCAGCCTCAGACACTACCTGTTTGATTGTGGGCAAGTCATTTAATCTTGTTTGTCTCAGTTTCCTCAACTGTAAAGTGAACTGAATAAGAATGTAGCAAACCATTTTAGAATCTTTGCAAAGAAAACCTCAAATGGGATCACAAGGATTCATACTTAACTGAAAAATAGCTGAACAAATAATTCAACTAAAAAAAGAATCAAAATAAGATCTGAGTCCTTTGTTTTCTCTTCATTTTACCTTATAACATGCCATTTCCTTGCTCAATAAACTTTAATAGTACCTTGTTGCCTCTGGGTTAAAATATACACTCCTCTGACTTTCAAAAATCTTTCCCAATCTGACTCCAATCTACCTTTCCAAGATTTTTGTACATTATTACCCATCATGCACTTTCTAATTCAAACCAATTAATCTTTTTGCTGTCCTCAAGCAAGGCAGAAATTCTAAGTGCTTACATTTATAACAATTAATTTCATCTTCTATTTAAAGCACTATTATGGTTTGTCAATATTGAGGGGGGGGAGACAGGAGAATTCTGACTTTATTATTCAATAGTTAACTAATCTGAATGTTCTCTATCCTACTTCCCCCTCATAGAATGCCTGGCTTCCTTCAGAATGAATATACCTCCCCTTATAGAGAGCCTGTCCTCATTCCCTTCTCCCCACTGGTCAGTGCTCTTTAGCCAGAAATTAATCTGCATCTACTTTCAATATGTTTTGTATTTAATTTTCCATATACAGCTGACTTCCTCCTTCTCTCTCTCAATTCCAAACTATAGAATGTAAACTACTTCAAAAAATGTTTATTTCTATCTCTGTACCATCAGAGTTAAATGCTAATTTATGTTCTTTTATAGAAGTTCATCTACCTAACAGTTTCTTCAATTTCTCTGAACATCAAAAAATATCAATGGAGCTCATAAACTTGCCATATATTATTCTTTGTTCTTCCCACATGACAAAGTTTCCTTCTTTTTCACTCATTCTTCATTCATTCCTTAATATCTTCTACTCCAGCTCTCCATAATTTTTTGGTTGAAATGCATTGATTTCTATCATGATAACTATCATGCACATGTCCATCTCCCTACAGTTAACTCATTGGCAATTCCTCAGAGGACAATTTTCTGTAACTCAAGACCATATTAAAACATCAGTGATTTATTCTTGTTGTTTAGTCATTTCATTGTGTCTGTCTCTTCATGATTCTATTTGAGGTTTTCTTGACAGATATCCTGAAATGGTTTACCGTTTTCTTCTCTAGTTCTTTTGACCAATAATGAAACTGAGGTAAACAGGGTTAAGTGACTTGCCCAGAGACACACAGCTAGTAAATGTTTGAGCTTGGATTTGAACTGAGGTCTCCCTGTCTCTAGTCACAGCACTTTATTCACTGTGCCACCTACCTGTACCACCAGTGGTATAGAGTGATTTTTCAGACCAGTTCTGCTTTTCCTTCCCTATTCATCTTGCTATGCCAGGTAGAATGATAGTTCTTCCAAATATTTTCATCATTTCCACTCCAACAACCAGGTTCTATGTATTGGTTGGAATCAAGTGCCAAATGGCAGTTCCCTCATCACTAACAAAATGACAGGAATTTGTACAACATATGTCACTGATCTTGGCTTCCACTGCTGGTGAAATTACAGAACAAATTCATAAGAGGTTGATTTTTAAGCATTAAGACAGTAGCAATCATTAAAAGTCAGTTTGGCTTCATCAGAAATGGGCCAAACTAAACTAATCCCATTCAATTTTTTCCAGAGTTGCTAGACAGGCAGGTCATGGGGATACCGTAGATATCATTTATTTAGATTTCACAATGGGTTTCAGAAATTTATCATGCTATCTTTGTGGATAAAAAGGAGTTATATGACCTGGGATTGGCAAGGATAATGCGAAATTATTTGAATGAATGAGTCCAGACAAGTCCTTAATGAGTTGATACCATCTTGGAGGAAGATCTACAAAGAAATTTTTTAGGGTCTGTCCTTGACCCTATATCATTCAAAGTTTTTATTTATGATTTGACTGATATCATACAGGTGACAAAAAAGTAATCAATGGATAGCAAATAAATTGAATGATAGTCAGAATCCAAAGATCTCTAGAAGCTAAAATTATGGGAAATAATATGGGAAATAATAGATATAAGTAGAAACTTCTACTTTGGGGGTTTAAAGAATATGAAGTAAGAAATGACGAGATAATTCTTATAAAAATATTTGACAGTTTTGATGAACTACAAGGTGACCTTAAAAGGATGACCCTAAAGTCTTCATGTACATATTAGCTACTAAAGCTTAAAACTACACTAAGGATAGTTTAAAAGTACACTAATATCTGAAATCTTCATAAAGACTTTGAAACCTCTCTGTATAAAGCAGCAGTTTGACATAAAGACCCAAAAAATACTAATGGAATTTTCAGGTCCTGAGACATCTCAAAATCTTGGGATTTAAGTATTGCCATGAACCTCAATGATCATTCACCTGAATAAGTAACCCTTCTATTGCTACTATTAACTTGTCATCTAGCTGCAGGTTGAACACTTCCCATAAGGGTAAATCCATTTCAATTGCTAGGACATTTTTCCTTAACATAAAACTTAAACCTCTCTCTCTGGAACTACCATCCATTGTTCCTGACTTTGCCCAAAGATACTATGTACAATAAATTGAATGCTTTTTCCATGAGATAACCCCTTTAGTACTTGAATATAGATTATCATGATCATCCCCCATTTCTTCAGTCATTCCTTCTTTGGCATTCTCCCCTTATTCTGTTGCCTCCTCTGAATATATTCCAGTTTAGCAATGTCCCTCCCAAAATGTGGTTTTCCCAGAAGTGAAAACAATTCCTCAGCTATGACCGTGCAGAACTAAGTATCATGGAATTATCAGCTGATTATTCTTAGACAATATCTCTGTTAATCAATGCAGCCCCAAATCACATTAACTTTCTAGGCTGCCATATCACACAGTTGTCTCAATAGAAATCATGTCTCACGAAAAAAAAAAATAAAGCCCTAGATCTTTTTCAAAAAAAAAATTCTAGGTAACCATAATTGATTTATTTGAATTTTTTCCACTTATTTCTCTTAAATTTCAATAAATTCAGACCAATATCTTAATGTATTAAAATATTTTAGGGGTGAAGGAAAGCCTTGCTGGAGAGGTGGCTTGCCTACCAAGGAAGAAAGTTAAATTCCAACTCTGT
Source organism: Macrotis lagotis (assembly GCF_037893015.1). Classification (NCBI taxonomy): domain Eukaryota; kingdom Metazoa; phylum Chordata; class Mammalia; order Peramelemorphia; family Peramelidae; genus Macrotis; species Macrotis lagotis. The sequence continues at coordinate 589,093,586 of NC_133666.1, read as the reverse complement.
CAAATCCTGTGATTTCTTCTGGTCTGAAAAATCACTGGACTGGACTTTTTTTGGGAAACTGAATTTGGAATAGGAATTCTTCTGATACCAGAGAGAAGAGGAACTACCAAACTTTCTCTTTTTGAGTAGTTAAAAGAGTCTCATAGTTCCAAAGAAGTCATCTAAGACAGCTCATATTTGGACAAGAATTCCTCCAACATTTCAAAGAAGTTCCTAGAGTTGAATATCATCTCTGGACTTTTGAGATTCAAAGAAGACCAACTATCTCCTGTATATCTGCTCCAACAATCCATAAAGGCTTCTCTCTTCATTGAAATCCAGTGAGAAATTGCATTTCAGTCAGTGACTTCTGTCTGAGAACTGACCCTTTTCTCCTCTCCCCCCACAAATCATCCAGATAATTATTTTTTCCATTATAAAAACCCATTGGAAGAATACTGTGGTGATAGGTACTCACAGATATCATACCAAGACAACCCAGGTTCAGGAACTCTGAGACCTGGAAGAAGGCCAATAGTATTTAACTTATAAACCTCAAAGGTCCAAACAGTTCCAATAATCACAGAATGTGGAAGTCAGTGCAAGAACCCAAGGGATTAAAGGCAAGACCCTTCTTGGCTAAGTCAACCCACCCAGAAGCAATATGTTAGGGGACATAATAGGACCCTAACACAAAACCTCAATTCAGAAATTAAATCTGGAGAAATAGATACATCAAAGATGAAAACAACAACCAGTATCAAACCTAAAGATATCCCAGAAGAAGGAAGCAATTCTACACTAAAGGAAGAAATGGATTTTCCTCAAGGATTTTGGGAATTCCTAGAAGAAATGAAGCAAGATATAAAGAATGAAATAAAAGATCTAGAAGAAAGAATTGGAAGTACAATAAACAACTTAAAAGAGAAAGTGGTAGACATCAATGAAGAATTTGAGTCAATGAAAAGAAGAATAAATCAAATAGAATTCAATGACTCCAGGAGACAGCAAGAAATGGTAGAACAATGTGAAAAGATTGAAAAACTTGAAGAAGAAAATGTGAAATATCTGGTATCTAAAACCACTGACTTGGAGAATTAGTCACGAAGAAATAATATCAAAATAATTGGTCTCCCTGAAAATATTGATATAATCAAAAGCTTAGATACTATATTTCAAGAAATCATAAGTGAGAACTGCCCATGTTTGTTAGGACAAGAAGGTAGAATCGATATAGAAAGAATTCATAGGTCACCTCCTCTAATATAAAGACACCTAGGAATGTCATAGCAAAACTTATGGATCCCCTTGTCAAAGAGAAAATATTACAAGAATCCAAAATCAAGCAGTTCAAATATAAAGGAGTGACAGTCAGGATCACGCAAGACTTTGCAGCTTTAATAAAATATTTAGAAAGGCAAAAGACATGGGCTTAAAGCCAAGAATAAAATACCCTGCAAAACTGGGTATAATGATATATGGGAAAAAATGGATATTTAATACAGTAGAAGATTTTGAAGATTTTTTGATGGAAAGACCAGACCTGAGTAGGAAATTTGGAATAGAATCAGAAGAGATCAGTGAAATCTAGAAAGGTAAATTTGTTGGAAAAAATTAGGAGTTGTGTAATATAATGGTAGCATTTTAATTGAGGAGCGGGAAGAAAGTTTGTTAACATTTTTGAAAATAATTATGGTGGAGTATGTTTTAAATTCATGGGTAATAATGGAAATATTTCTTGTTTCCAAAGGGGGGGAAATTAAATTTAACTAGAATCTGAGGTATTTTAGATAGCTTTAGACAATTGGAAAATGCATGAATTAAATAATGTGTGAATATAATGGAATATTTCACCACAGAAAAGGATGAGAGGTCTTCTTAGAATCCTGGGTAGTGTGAACTGATGAATAATGAAATAAGCAAAATCAAAATTTAAAGATATTACCAACAATGCAGAAAACTTTCAAACTAAAGAATACAGCTAAACAAGGCTTCAGAAGACCTGACCTTGAGGAAATTGTCTTCAGGCAAAAGGGATGGACACAAGATGAAAAAAATAGCCAATGATTTTGAGACATGCTTAGTCTGGATTAATTTTGATTGTTTTACAACTCAACCCCACTGAAGTCCTTTTTTTGTTTTTTCATTTAGAAATAGAAAGGGCAAAGAGAAACTTCTAAAATGTAATAATCGTAATAATCTCTACAAGGCTTTTAACATTTAAATTCAAAAATTCAACTAGGAATTTGAAGGAGAGCAGCTTTGAATTGCAGGTACAGAATTAAATAGATAGCAGTATGGGAAATGTTTTATGTCTGGAAAGTGGTGTTTAAATTTAGCAATAAAGAAAAGTGTTTTGGAATACATTTGTTACATTATTATAATTAATATATACTATCCATGTATATAGACTGTTATTTTTTTCTCTCCTTGTCTAGTTCTATTAAATATTTTTTGAATCACATCACCTTGTACCCATGCTATTAGACAATCTCTTTCTGCTCTTTGGCCTCTCCACTCATAATCTTTTTGTAGAATTAATCTTCCTAAACTACATTGAATTCTAGATCTCAATTGCTTTCATATTCCTTATTGCCTTCAAGAATAATGTATCATCTATTCCAAATTGATGATCAGGATGTAATGCAATCTTTCAGATTCCCAGTAAATGCATTATGGCTGTTACTAAGTTACTCAACTGAATACCACCAGCATTTCTGCCTTTATTCCTTGACACAGAAATTTGACCCATTTGGAATTTTCCTCTTTACACTTGTACAAATCAGCATTAAAATCGCTCTTTAAAATGAAAAAAAAAATTTTAATCCTAAATCTATATTTAATTTGTTACCCTCCTAACTTTCTGCCACATACGATAAACATGTCATCCATGTCACTAGTAAAAATGTTAACGTGCCAACCATGGACTCTTAAGGCAGTACCCTGAAGACCTCTCTTCCAGGTTGAAAACTAACTGTTTCAGGGATTCAGAAATTCAACTGATTTTAAATCTATGTAATAGTAGTCTTTTTTTGTCATTTCCTTCTCCAATTTATTTTACAAATGAGGAAACTGAGTCAAACAAAGTTAAGTGACTAGTCCTGAGTCACATCACTAATAAACATCTGAGGCTGGATTTGGGTCTTCATGATTCCAAGTCTTTTTAAAAATTATATAAATACTTTGTTTTTCCAATTATATTATGTTATAGTAGTCTTATCTAACTCACACATTTCCAGCTCTACAAGAAAAGTATTAGAGGTTTTATTAAATGCTTTGCTAAAACCTGATTAACCCACAATATTTTTTTAGGTTTTTTTCAAGGCAAATGGCTTGCCCAAGGCCACCCAACTAGGTAATTATTAAATGTTTGGGACCGGATTTGAACTCAGGTACTCCTGACTCCAGGGCTGGTGCCCTATTCACTGCACCACCTAGCCGCCCCTATAACCCACAATATTCCCCTGAAATTGGTGAATGGTTTGAATTTCAGGGTTCTGAGCTGCAGTAGAGATAAATTCAGTTAGGTTTCTACACCAGTGTTCAATCAGCTGCCCTAAGGAGATGCAGACAAACCCAGGTCAGAAAGAGAGTTTGTCAGAGCTCTCATGCTTTTTGGCCTTGGGATTGAGCCTGTGCAAGGCTGCTGTCCTTAAATGCTAGGCAAGAATTTTTTTAACTCCTTTTCTGGATGTTGATTATTATCTCTTTAATATTACATTCTAGAATTTTATCAAAATTAAAGTCAAAACCATGAGGCCACAGTTTTCAAATTCCAATCTCTTCCCTTTGTGGCAGATTAAGACCCTGTTTGTACTTCACCAGTCTCATAGTCCCCATCTGTCCACAGATCAACACTGATAGTGCTTCAGCAATCACATCAAGAGCCAGGTAACTTGAACTTATTAAGAAGAGCTGCATGTCTCTTACCCTCTCTATTTATCTTCTGCACCAACTCCCTGTTTATCTTGTTCTCTCCAGTCCAAGAAGGAATACAGAGCAAAGCAAAAATGAAGCTGCACTCCTACTCTTTTTTGCTCTTTCTCTTTTCTGCAGCAGAACTGTTTAAATCATTTTCAATACCTTTTGTTGCCCCTTTGTTGTCTCCTCATAAGTCTCAGTTCATTCTGAATGTCAGTGTTCATAACACTTAACCTACTTTTTCATAATGTATTTCTTTTATTTGATCTTGCTTCCATCTTCAAAATAGCACTAATAAATCTCACTTAGTTCAGAAGATGCCTGTGACACTATAATACTCTCTCTTTTTCTAGTCCTTTTTGTCCTCCTCATTGGAAAACACATCAACAAAATTTCATTCCTTGGATACAATTCCTTTTAAAATATCCCCATAGTGGAGGAGTTAAATGCAATGAATCCATCCTTAACTTATTTAGTTTGTAATATCAACAAAAGTCTCAATGAATACATGAGCTCCCCATAGGAGAAACTCCTACCATCATTGCAGATTACGACATGCTCATGCCTCTACAATCCATGTGTCTTCCCATCTGTCCCCCCCCAGGTGGTCTACTCTACAAGCTGAGAATCTCCTCTTTATCACCTGACAATGTGCGAGTATAACTGTAGCATACAGGCCATCCATCTGTCATCACTCATTGCCACTAATTACCAGCCCACTTCCTTTTCCAGTCATGAATCTCTTTGATGACATCTTTATGCCATTTCCCACACAATTCATCATTCATAATATGCTGTGGCCTATTTGCACCCATCCTGTGTTGCTAAATAATAAATTTGAATGGTTCACAGTTTTGGTTCCTTGGAGATCATGATATTCTTTAAGTTGTAACTATATAGCAACATTGAAAGAATACTGCTATAAAAGATAGTATTAAGTCCATCATTAAATTCACTTTTTAAAGAGATTGTAAGGCACTTTCCAACAATTTGCCAAATCATAGGAATGATCACATTTCATAGACGAATAAGACTCATCTAAAAATCTTATCTAAGGCTAGGCACGATGGTGCACTAAGGATAGTAAGCGGATTGAGCTTGAGATTTCTGAGGGGCCAGTTAGGTATCTTCATTAAGTTTGGAACTCATTTGATGGGCCTCCTGGAAATGAAGGGCCACCAGCGACCTAAACAGGATGTGAAGGTGATCATGCTACTTAGTGGTGGAATTGGACACTTGAGAAGCTGCTTCATGTATAGCCCGGGCAAGATAGAGAGACCAAATCTTTAGCAATAACAAAAAGGTCCTGCCAAGGAAACTGATCTATAAAAAAAAACACTGAGAAGAATGACTAACCAGGATTAAACATCTTTCCTGGGATGCCCCTCTCCCCACCTCCTCACTCAAAAATATAAAACATTAGTTACATGGATTGTCTTCTGAGTTCATTAAAATGTCATAAGAATAAAGTTCAAATTCATGCCTCACCCCCCCCAGTCATTGAAGACCATTTTTCAGGAGTGCAGGAGATAAGAACACCAGTGCCATTCTCCAATTTTCTTCCTGCTTAAATCCTCTACTTATTTCTGCCCCTGACTTGACATAAAGCCATCTCTCTCTAGCTTAGCCCTCTCTGAGTTCCTCTCACCCAGGTATTACCTTATGTTAACACTCACATCCACTTTGCAGTAGCTTGGCTCCAAACTGAGCAAGACTGAGAAAAGATAAAATACCCAATCACCTGCACTGCAAGTGTCTCTGACATCGGCTTTTTAGGATTATTTTAATTGCTGCCCATGGAGATAGTAGGTAAAAGGTAACTGCATTTGTAAAGTGATTCAAAATCTCATGTCATCATGTGAGTGCCATTCAATCCACCTGGTTTTGTTAACATGCCATCTAGCATTTTGTGTCCTGACTAAATGAAAGCTAAACTTCCAGCAGTGAAGTCTCCAAAGACTTTTCTTCTAATGGTCCTTCATGGATCATTCATTCCTGAATCTATTTCTTTTTTGAAATTCTATTTCCAAAAGTCAGTGTGCTGCAATAGAAAGAACTGCATGTAAAATCTGTACTTTACCACCTCTGGAATCTTGATGAAATCATTTCTCTACTGTCTTCTCATCTTTTATGCTACTTCTTTCAAGGGATGTTGTGGGTCTAACTCCATCTACTAATGTTCTACAACTTATAGTCTTAGAAAATTGCCTGAGACACTAAAATATATGGAATGTGGTGGCTGGGATCATGTAGTATGTGACAGTATCAGGACTTGAATACAGGTCTTTTATGACTTCAAGACCAACTTTATCCTCTATGTCACTCTGCCTTTGATATCTGAGGCAGATCAGTGGTTCAATGGATAGAGCACTGTGCCTGGGGTCAGGAAGACCCTCATTCATATCTGGTCTCAGATACTTTACTGGGAAGTTCATTTAACCTCTCTTTGCCTCATTTTCTCTCAATTGTCAAATTTAATAAAAGGGTCTATCTCTCTCCCAAGACTGGTGTGAGGATCAAAGAGATAATATCTAATCATAATGTCTGGCCCATTGTAGGTAGTTAATATAGGTTTTCATACAAAGGATCTCAAATTTCCATAGTATGGGGAACTCCCTCCTTTGTGGACATTCCTCCCACCACTCTTTATGACTTTCTTAAACTGGCCCTGAAGAATTGACTAAGGAACATAGAAGAAAATTACTGCCTAGGGTCACAACTAGTATGTGTGAGAAGCAGGATTTGAATCTAGAACCGAATTTGGAATCCTATCCACTCTGCTAGTATAACCGAGTTTTCCAACAAACTGAAAATTTTATGTGCATGCATATGCAGAAAAAGATGTAACTATACTGGTAGAAAGAATGCCCAGCCCAATATGATTCTGAGAACATGTGTAGGGCAAAGAGTTGGTACTGAACCTTCAGGAGAGAAATAGAATTGAGTGGTTCCAGGCACTCATGGGGAGAGACATATGGAAAAACTTTGAAGGCTGTAGACATGTAGGAGAAGCTGGTGGCTCAAAATATTCTTTAGTTTAATTTATTTCCTTAAAGACTTTCCCTTAGGTGACCCTCTCATTTGGTCGAACTGAGATTTCATTTCACACACAGCAAAGAGTTAATTCACTCTGTTGCATTTTCTGGTATAACCTAATCTAGGCATGCCAATAACAATTTGATATCCTGTTTAGATAAATGGGTTTATTAATTTCTTTGGTGAGAAGGTGTTAAGTTGACAAATGGAGGCTAAGGGTTGGAGAATAGGGAAGAAGCCTTTGTACTCCTAGAACAGCAATATCTAAGGGTAACAGATAGATATAATTCTAGTCCTATATCTCTTTTGGAGATACATGAAGGACGAAACAAGCATTCTGATATCATTCTTCTCCTGCTCCCTTCAAGTGGAAATAGAAATTCAAAAAGATTAATGATGTAAAATGCTATCCACAGAAAGAACTGAAGGAATCTGAATGCAGATTGAAGCATTCTATTTTAATTTTGTTGGGTTTTTCATGCTTTTTTTTTTTCTTTTGTTCTATTTCTTCTTTCACAATAGAACTAATGTGGAAATATGTTTTGCATAATTGCACATGAATAATCTACATATCAGTTTGCTTGCTGTCTTGGAGAGGAAGAAGAAAAGGGAAGGAGGAAGAAAAAACTGGAGCTCAAAATCTTATTGAAAATTCTCTTTACATATAATTGGAAATATATACTATTTACATTTTTTAAAAAAAAAGGTTTGTCATATTCCAAAGAAATCCAATTATGCTACCAAAAATCTTTTTTTAAACAACACTTAGAGACATAGATATCTGACATAGATAGGCACATCTTAGAACAGAATGCCTTAACTTCCTATTTGTCCTAAAACTGTCTTTCTCAAATTTTAGAGGGTGGCTCAGACAGGATTTGATGACTGTCTTTGTATATTCGATTTATGTATTCTTTATAGTTTTCACATTTCCCTTCTTATCCTCATAAAGGAATTTTAAACATGAGGATAATAATCTCATTAAAATTTAATTCTATAAACACTCCGCTTTAGGTTCCTGTGAGTTTTTTGCCTGGGTATCTGAATAGAAAGAAAAGTTCTAATTTTTCTTGTTTGACTAAAAATAGTCAGGACATCTCTGTGTATTCTGTCTGCTCAGCAAGTTACATTAAGGAACTGGAGGATTGTGAAAGGTGATCCGTATTCTAAACAGAGGCCAGATGTCCTTTTTGTACTCTGTGATGACTTGCAGAAGATGCACAAAGGGCTGAGTGTATCCTGGGTCATCTTGGGAACTTCCTGCCTAGGCCTAGGAATTAAACTATAGGAGAGGAACACAATTGGCAGATTTTCACAAGGTCTACATTCAATCAATTCAAAAGTGTTTGTTGAGTACTTATTATGTGACAGATAACAGGGGTAAGTGCTGTGGATACAGAGAAAAGAGAAACAGTAGCTCCCCTTAAGGAACTTACATTCTAATGGGGAAGACCACTTTTATATAGTAATAATGATAATATTTGTGCTTCATTGTCGAAAAAAGATCACAACATCAGGGAGGTGATGCCATGACAAGCATATGAAATGGATTTGAGTGAGTGGACACTGTGCTAAGTCACCAACCTCACTTTCTCCTCCAAAATCATCTGGGTCCAGTGGCCAGATATGAATCAGGACAACTGGAAATGGCCCTAGATGTGAGGTAATCAGGGTTAAATGAATTGTCCAAGATCACACAGATAGTATGAGTCAAGAACACAGAAGATACATAGAGGGTAGGCAGAGAGACAAGCTCTAGTAACTGGGGAAAGTAATAAAAACCTCCTGAAGAAGATGATTATTGATCTGAGCCTTAAAAGGAAGTGAGAGATTTCAAGAGATGGCAATAAGGAAAAGAGTATTCTCTTGTTGTAAGGATCAAAGAGATAAATTTGTAAAGTTTTTAGCATAATGTCTGACATAGAAGGTGATTAATAATGCCTATATATTAAGGAAATCAGTTTGGCAGCACACCTTTGTAAGAGGTAGATTTGAATGGGGACAGACTGGAGGCAGGAAGAACAATTAGAAGGTTAGTGAAACAGTCCAGGTAAGAGATGATGAAACCCCAAATTACATCATGGCTTTGTGAATAGTTTGAGATTTTGGGAAGTTCTTTCTGAAATCAATTCTAAATTGACTTCTTTGTAATTCCCACTCTCTCCTGCTTCTAACCTCTTAGACTAAGCGAAACAAAGCTCATGTAAAAGAAATTTTCAAACACTTGAAAATAGCTGCCATATCTTCTCTCTAAGTCATCTTTTTTGAACTAAATAATGCTCAGTCCTCCACACAATCCTAATGTAAAATAAACTTCAGCCTTTACTTTCAGTAGTACTCCAAAAAAATGTAGCATAGCAGTGGTCACAACCTGGGAAAACCTTTTGGACATATGGGCTAACTAGATTGATGGTAACTCACACATCTCAAACCCATCATTGAGATAGGGGATGTCTACCCCAAGCATATGAAAACGTTCATCTGGTGGAATGAGCAGATGAGAGCAATTCATTCCAACAGCCATGAAGTGTGGAGTACTTAGAACATGGCCAGATATTGAAGAGGCCTATCCACTACATCCTGGCTAATTGCCAATCCTCCTGACTTTTGCCTTGCCACTGGACTCTGGTATCTCCAGAAGAGAGAGACTGAGACTGATGTTTGCAACTCTAACTTAAATCTAATTCACACATGACTGAAGATGTGACCCATCACATCATGATGTCAGTACCATTCAAAAGCAAAGGGAAAAAACAGCTCTATTAAGGGTATTGCTAAATTAAATGTAGCATCTTAAAAAGTATACAATGCTATAGATGTGCTCTGAACAAAGTAGAGTATTATGAAACTATCATCTGCTTTGACTTGGATGTTCTAAGTCTTTGACTCATAGAATTATTGTTGTCTTTTGTTTAGGCATCACAGACATTTCCAGAAATGCTCCACCTCATCACCCCAACCAGATTGTACCCTCTCTTAAAATAGGAAAAATCAATTGAACTAAATTTAGTCATTATCATGACCCTATCTGACAGCGTATGCACCACTCTGCCCTAGTAGTCTACCACTTCTCTGCTAGAGGTAGAGGCATATAACATTGTCTGTTCTCTTAGAATATTACTAGTCTTTGCATTGTTCAAAATTCATATATAATGAGTGATGTTTCATTTCCACTGCTCTAGTCATTACATATATTGTTCTTTTGATTCTGTTCACCTCACTTGAGATAAGCTCATACAAAATTTTCAATTTTTTTTCTAAATTTCCTTTACTAATCAATTCTTATTATTCTATGATATTCCATTATATCCACTTTTTACTTGTACCTGTAATTGAATCAATATCACACAGATTTTTCAACCATTACCTAATTAAAAGACAAACTTTTTTTTAGGTTTTTGCAAGGCAATGGGGTTAAGTGGCTTGCCCAAGGCCACACAGCTAGGTAATTATTAAGTGTCTGAGACCAGATTTGAACCCAGGTACTCCTGACTCCAGGGCCGGTGCTTTTATCCACTGTGCCACCTAGCTGCCCCTAAGACAAACATTTTCTTGATAATTCTTTGATACCATAATAAAATAATGATATTATGTAAATTTTAACATCAATTGGACCTTTGTTTCTTTGACCTTCTTGGAGCATACAACTCAAAGTGAGAACCCTAGGCCAAAGGGTATGAACATTTTAGTCATTTTTCTTAATAATTCTAAATTAAGGGATGGAACCAAGATGGCAATATGAAGGTGGGAATTCCTGTAAACTCATTCCCCAAAAAGCTCCAAACGCCATCAGATTATGACTCTAGTCAAAATTTAGAGGAGCAGAACCCACAGAAATACTGAGTGATACAATTTTCCAGTTTCAAGAAAATTAGAAGTTCCACAGGAAAGGTCTGTTTCACCAGAACCAAGGGTTAGAAAAAGCTGCAGTGCAGCCAGGCCTGGTGCCTAGAAGCATGGGGGCAGATTGGTCAGTGGCAGAGGGAGAAGTTTCTAGACCTCCTGGCCCCTTGAAGAAGTAGTGAGAGAACTCTGTAGCACCAGAGTAAGTGCAAAGCAAGTGCTGGCCTCAGAGCAGCCCTGCAGTGAGAACCTGCAGCAGGAATCATGGTAGCCAGCCTACACCTCCAGAGTGCAGCCCACAGATGGTAATGGGGTCAAGGGAGACTGCAAAGGTCTTTCTGCTATCCCTGGGACAGGACTCAATTGTTTGCCCACACTCAGATCCAGGTTGCACTTAGGGCTTCCATAATACTATAGCTGAGCATGGACTCTCCTCACAGCTCCAGGGCAGAGGGGAGGGCCTGTGGTTATCTGTATACCAAAGCACCAGCAAGAAAGCAATCAGAGCCTCTAATAAGACCTTGAAGGAACTAAGGTCCCTGTGAGTTGTCCCCAAAATCCCCCAAAGCCTTGGAAGTGTGGTAAATCAGTCATAGGCTAAGGAAATGAGCAAACAAAAGAAAAAGAAGAATCTGACCATAGAAAATTTCTTTGATCCAATGGAAGATTCAGAAAATGGCAAGATCAAAGCTTCTGTATCCAAAACCTCCAAGAGAAATATACAATGGGCTCAGACTATGGACGAGCTCAAAAAAAGATTTTGGAAAACAATTGAGGGAAGTAGAGAAAAAATTGGGAGGAGAAATGCAAATAAATCATGAAAACCAAATCAGCAGCTTGGTGAAAGAAATACAAAAAAAAAAATACTGAAGAAAATAATATGCTAAAAACCAGTTTAGGCCAAATGGAAAAAAGCAAAACAAAAGGCAAATGAGAAGAAGAATGTGCCTTAAAAAGCAGAATTGGCCTGCTGGAAAAGGAGATAAAAAAGCTCTCTGAAGAAAATAACTCCTTCAAATGCAGAATGGAACTCAAGGAAGCTGATGACTTTGTGAGAAAACAGAAAGAAATAAAACTCTTCCAAAACAGCCAAAAATTAAAAGAAAATGTAAACTATCTCATTGGAAAAACAACCGACCTTGGAAAAACAACCAACCTCAAAAAAAGATCCAGGAGAAATAATTTAAAAATTATTGGGCTGCCTGAAGGAGTATATATAGATAAGGCACAGGAGGGAGTTGAATATAATGATATAATATGGTATAAAGATGGAGTCAATAGGTGATAAAGGAAGGTACCAGGATAAAGGAAAAGGAGAGGAAGAAAGGGCTAAGGTATTTCACATAAGAGTCAAGAAAAAGCTTTTACAATGGAGTAGAACAGAAAAAGGTGAGGGGGGGATGAGTGAGCCTTCATTCTCATCAGAAATGATGCAGAGAGGAAATAACATACACACTTAATAGGGTATAGAAATCTATCTTACCCTAGAGAAAAATGACAGGAAAGGGATGGGATAAGAGAAATGGGGGATGGAAGGAGGGTATAGGTGATAGAAAAGAGAGAAGATAATGGGAGAGGGTACTCAGATACAACACACTTTTGAACAGGGACAGGGTGAAAGGAAAGAGAGAAAGAGAAAAAGAGAGAGAGAGAGAGAGAGAGAGAGAGAGAGAGAGAGAGAGAGAATAGAATAGAATAAATGAGTAGGGAGGAATAGAGTAGAGGGAAATACAGCTAGTAATAGCACCTGTGGGAAAACTATGGAAGCAATTTCTTTGGTGGACTTCTGATAACGAAGGCAACTCATCCCAGAAGCAGAGCTATTGGAATCTGAACACAGGTTTTTTTCTTCTCTCTCTCACTATTTTTGAGGTTTCTCATCTTCTTGGAAGGGGGGGGGGAGAGGGGATTTATGAATACCTCTCATAAAAGGTTATTGTAATAATATAAAAATAAACAAAAAAGAAAATCAAAAAATTCCAAATTAATATCCAGAAACTATTGGATCAATTCACAGCTCTATTAATGGAATCGGAATGTGTCTGTTCTCTCATAGTGCCTACAATATTGACCATTTTCTATCATCTCTACCAGTTTTCAAAGTGTAAGGTACAAAATCTAAGAACTATTCGAATTTACATTTCTCTTGTTTTTTAGTGATTTCTTTTTCTTTCTTTTTTTTTTAGATTTTTTTGCAAGGCAATGGAGTTAAGTGGCCCAAGGCCACACAGCTAGGTAATTATTAAGTGTCTGAGGCCAGATTTGAACCCAGGTACTCCTGACTCCAGGGACGGTGCTCTATCCACTGCACCACTTAGCTGCCCCCTTTATTTAGTGATTTCAAACAGATTTTTATGTGTTCATTTATAGTTGGTAATTCTTTTTATTTTAGGGGGGGAGGGGTTTGCAAGGCAATAGGGTTAAGTGACTTGTCCAAGATCACACAGTTAGGTAATTATTAGTGTCTGAGATCGAATTTGAACTCAAGTCCTTCTGACTCCAGAACCAGTGCTCTATCCACTGCACCATCTAACTGCTGGAAAACTGTGCATATCCTTTTAGAACTCATCTACTGAAGAGTGACTCTTAGTGATATTATATATTTGTACCAATTCTTTCTATATAGTGGATATCAGATTTTTTTCAGTGATATTTGATATAAATAAATATTTATGCAGCAGTTTTTCTTCTTGGCCCATCCTCTTTATTTTTTCAAGCTAAAAGTTTTTAATTTGGGATGGCTAGGTGGCGCAGTGGATAAAGCACTGGCCCTGGAGTCAGTAGTACCTGGGTTCAGATCCGGTCTCAGACACTTAATGATTACCTCGCTGTGTGGCCTTGGGCAAGCCACTTAACCCCATTTGCCTCACACAAAAAAAAAAAACCTAAAAGAAGAAAAATATCTCTTCAAAAGTTTTTAATTTTATGTCAACACGATTGTCTATTTCATTCTATTCATTAAACTTTTCTTAATACAGCATAAGATGGCATTAGCTTTTGGGGATCCATATCACATGGTTACAGTCCAATAAAATCTACAAATCTTTTTCAGCAAAACTTCTTTATATCCATACCATTCCAGGGACAGCTAATTGGTGCAGTAGATTAGAGCACCAGCCTGGAGTCAGGAGGACCTGAGTTCAAATCTAACCTCAGACATTTAATATTCACTTAGGTGTGTGACCTTGGGCAAGTTACTTAACTTTGCAAAAACCAAAATATAAACAAATAGCCATACCACTCCAGTTTTGAGTCTCTATATAAAATGTTACATTCATTCCCACTAGATTTCATCTTATTAAATTTGACTCAGTGCTCCATCTGTCATGATCTTTTTGAAGATCTTTCTTGCCTTTACTATTCCATGTGGGAGTTATCCTTCCCAACTTGTATTATCTACAAATGTGACAAATTTTGTCACCTGTGTCTTTATCCAAGGATTCAAAAAAATGTGAAATGAGAGACTGTCAAATGTTTGACTGAAAACTAGGCAAATTGTATCTACAGGATTGCTCTTACCTGCTATTATATAATGGTTCCTCAATAGTCATCTTTAATTTGTTCTGAAACTCTTGATGAATGGTGAAACCAAATGAATAGAAAATGAATTTTTTCTATAAGAAATAATGTAATTAGAAATAATTTATGAAAGCTCTCCAGAACTTTCAATTTTACTAGACTAATATTAAGTAATGAGGCTGTCATGTATTACAGAACTTTAAAACTAAAGACATGGATAAAAAAGCAATTAAGTACATAAAATAAAAATTAACTTCACTTTTCCTGTACTGAGAAGAATTCCTAGCATAATGGGCTGTTGTTTGTCCTTTGCTCTGGAAGAATACCATGATATCTGGGAGGTAATGCCATGATGTATAATTGTATTGGATTTAAGTGAGGGGGTATTGTGCAAAGTCACCATCCTCACTTTCTCCTCAGGAACCATCTCAGTCAAATGGTGAAATATGAATCAGGACAATTGGAGATGGCCTTGGATACAGTAGGAGACCTTGACTTTTTAAAATCAAGGTCTTTCCCAGGTCACAGTTTGACTGAGACAAAGCCCATTCAGTAATTAAGGCAAGATAAGAGATCGCTGAGGCAAAGAGGCCTAGAATGTCCAAGCAAGACCCTCTGGATTTCTCAGTGATTAAGACAGATAGGTAAGAAATGAAGCAAAGAATAAGCTCCTTTTCATAGATAAAAAATAAAATCAATCTGGGAGGAAAGACCTTCAGAGCTTCCGGTCAAAGCAGATACTATAACCTTTATTCTAAATATCAGTCAAGACTCAAACAATGAGCAAGTGGGCTTAGCCTGGGTTTCTGCACTGGCAGTGACTTTTCACCCTTCAAGAGAGAGACAGTGAGTGGCAAGCAGTCAACAACCGTTGAAACATTTTCTCATAGAAGTTCTTGCAATTGTGATGAGTCTCAAGTAATCTCAAAGTGAAGTCTTGAGCAAGTGTGTGGAGTGCTGAAACATTTTTTTTCTGATCAAAATACAAAGAATGATGCATTTGATGGGTTATGAAGCCAACAAGTATCAAGCTACCAATGTATTTTGAAAGGTGATTCAGCACAGTTTTTCTCCCCATTACCCACTGCTTTTAGACTTCTCTGAAATTCTTCAATATGCCTTGAACTATGTATGGTTCCTTGGTTTTTTTACCCATTAGATTGTTCTCTCTTTGAGGGCAGGAACTATTTTTTTTTTATTTGTATCCCAGTGTTTAGCATAGTGTTTGGCATATATTAGACACTTAAGTGTTTGGCTGGCAATCTAGTAACACTTTCAAGAAAAGGAAATGAGGTTATTCTGACATGACTGGATCTCATTGAAACCATACTGACTCTTTATGGTCACTGCTTTCTTTTTCAATTGTATTCCCTAACCATTCTCTAAATAATACAATTTTTTAAAGCACTTATTGGCACATGTTTAAGGGAGAATTCTTGTATCAAACAGAAAGCTGAACTAAATCTCTGAAATCTACTCCAAATATGAGATTCCATGAAAATATACTCTAAAAATTACTTTTGACCCAATGAATATTGGATCAAATATTCTCTAAAGCCCAGTGAAAAGGACAAAAGGCTAGCAGACCTACATAAGACAGAGATAAAATGAAAGTAGATGACTTGGAAACTTCAAAAAAAATCATAAAGCTCCACATAGAGCTGGAAGGGACTCCTCTTTAAAGCATTCACTATGATTTCATCTCTTCTAGGCTTGAGGACCTCCAGAAATGGAGATCACACAAACCCTGAAGCATTCCATTCTATTTTTGAACTATAATTATTAGAATCCTTTTTTCTTACAAGAAATCTAAATTTAGCTCTTTGCAAACTCTAAGCACTGCTCCTACTTCTGCCTTCTGGGGCAAGGCAGAATAAGTCACATTTCAAATCTGTCTTCTACATGGCAGCAGACCTTCAAATATCTGATGACAGTTGCTGTCTCATCCCCAACTCTTCTCTTCTCTAGGCTAACAAGCCTTTGTTCTTTAAATGGTCTGCCACTCCTCTCATTCCAGTTTAAGATTGCTTCTTTTATAAAGGCAAACTAGGTCATCTTTCACCTCAGTTCCAACCTAGCCTTTCCTGAATGGGTGTTACCTCAGACAAACTAACTCCTGGGAAAGACCTTAGCTTAAAAAGGTCAATGTCTCCCACTGCATCTATGGCCATCACCAGCTTCCTAATATATATCTTGCCATTGAACCCCAATGTCTCTGGAAGAGAGAGTGAAACATGATTTTTGTCCAGCTCTACCTCACTTAAATCCAATTCACTAGCAAGTCAAGCCATCACCTTCCTGATGTCTTTGGTCCTCTTAAAGAACAAAGGATGAACAACATCAATGCCCTTCTTTTGGAAATAGAGAACAGGAGGTTGGATTTATGATCAGAGGACTTGAGTGTGAATCTGGGCCTTATTACTATTATTTGTGGGACCTTAGATAAGTCAATAATTCTCTCTGAACCTTAGTTTCCTTATGTCTACAATGAAAGGTTTGGTGTAGAAGGCCCCTGAAGTAACTTCCAGTTTGAAACTATGTATTAAGAAATGGACAAAATTGGTTCTATATCTTTCTTCTCCTATATGCAGGCTTTGGGTAAAGCATGAAATCGGAGAACACCAGAAGTACTCATAACTCCTTTACCTAATATAGAGAAAGAAAGAGATGGACAGAAAGAGAGAGAGATGGACAGAAAGAGAAAGAGAAAGAGAGAGGGAGAGAAGCTTTCATCACCCACCAGTGAAAACAATACAATGAAAAGATATTGGCAGACTCAGGAAGGTAGGATGAAGGCCAATAGGCTAGAAATCCCCTTGCCACCAAGTGTAGTCATGCCTTTCCAGGATTTTGTCCTTAAATTCACCATCTAATAAAGTAGCCTTAAGTAACTCCTCTAAAATGAGCTGTTGGTTTCCCTGATTGCCACACAGAGGAGATAGATAAGAAATAGAAGTAGCAATATTATTTTGAGGAACAGCTTAGAAAATCCACTTTAGTATCTCTCCGGTCTTCTCCTGACCTTCCCAGTGAGTCTATGAACATTAACAGAGGTTTAGATGAACCTTATTTAAGGCACACTTGATTATGAACATCTGGATTTACAGAGGAGAGGGATTTGAGTTTGGGTATCATTTGGCAATTTTTGACTTTACAATGGGATTTGCAGGAGGAATCTTTTCAATAACAAACTCCCCCAAAAGAGAATTTAATATGGAATTTCATTCTCAAAACTATTGACTATTCTAGCTGACAGAAATTGGGGATTCCTCAGGACTGGGAGGCTGGAAAGTAGAGAGTGAGCTCATTTCCAATGTAGAGGGTGAGAAGTAGCTAAGACAGAAGGTTTTTGATAGTATTGATGTATCATTCAGTGCTGGGGAGTGAGAAACCAACTGGTATAAGGATAGTTTGTTACTAGCCCATGTGACCAATCTGTATTTAATGGTGAGAGAGTACGGTGAGCAGGTTACTTGGTGAGGGTCAACAGAATAAGTGTTAGAACCTTGTAGGTACATGAACCACATATCCCTTAATCTTGAGTTTCTGCCTAACCTGTCTTCTATGCAATGAAGGTGTTCATCCCAAGTCTTTAGCTGGAGTTACCCTAATACATATCTATAGAATGTACCATTGGGGAAGTAAGTGATAAGAACTGCTGACATAGACAACCTAGTACTGCCTAACTGAATGCACCAGCCCAGCTTATACCCAGTTTCCTTTCCCTAGACAAGGGTCATTTAGGGGTACTAATAAAACATGGCATCAGTTATTCAGGAACACATCTATACTATAAAGCAAGGTATGATGGTGAAGGAAAGAGGAGACAGACTATGGAGAAATACCTAGGAAGAGTACTTAAAAGCTAATCTAAAGATGACTTTGTCCAACCATCTTCCCCACCATAGATGATTCTAGATGAGATCAACAACTATCAAAGAAACAAGGCTCACAACTATTTCTGCTCAGCATTAATCTGAAAACACCATCACTGAATTAATTTGAACCATCAGAATAAGAAAGTCATTGTCATCCTCCTCTAGGTGAGGCAATGAAGATTGAACTTTTAGTCAATCTTAAAGTGTTATGAAAATATAAACTATAAATATTACATCGCCCCCAAATCAACACTTTTTTGGGCCAAGACACAACCTAACCTGAACTAAATTTGCCTTCTTCTCTCTCCTAGGAAGATAACAAGCATTTCCTAGTCAAATAAGCAATAGAAGAGGATTAGATATTTTCTTTGATCCCCACATCTCAAAACTTATGTGACAAAGATAAAGCAACATCAGCTGCTTCCATGGTTTAGAACATTTAGAATCTAAAATAAGATTTTAAAAAAATACCATAAACTGACATTCACTAATCCTGAACCTCCTCAGAACCTCTCTCCCACATCATATACTACTAGCAATAGTCTATATACTAGCAGACTCTAAGCTCCTTGACAAAACTCAACCACATTCCCTGGTCATCTATCCATCTTTCAAGTATTGTACAGATTCCCAGCTTAGATCATGGGAGTTTGTTCAGGCAGAAAAAGATAGATGACATGGGAAAAACCTGCTCTGAATTGCTGTTTTCAGAAGGATAACTCTAGAGTACCAGCTCAGCAGCTGTCTAAATGGAAAATGGAGGGAGCAGCACATTATACCATGGCAGTGTGTGTTGAGAGGAAGGAGGGGTGCATTAAGCCTGAGGGAAAGAATATTGTGATGACCATCCAAAAGTCACTTGGGGCAGAAGCTAGCAAGGTGAAATATTGAATTGCCCAGTGTAGAAGAAGGTTGAGATGCTTTGAGATCCAATCCCCCCAGAGGATCCACATTAGAGGGGACAGAAAAAATTAATGAGGAGAAGAGGGAAGCAGGAAGAGATTAAAATACCAAAAATTTCAAGAAGAAAAATCTTGGACAAAAGCAAATAGATCAACAGGTAAAATACGAACAATTAAAAGAAATACGGCTTCCAGATCTAGTAAACAAGTTCAAATATTTATTAATAAATACTATAAAACAAAGAAAAATGATCCAACTTTTGATGACAAAGAGGACCCTGTGGAATTTGAGCAAAACATGGGACCATGAAATGCTATTCCTGATTTGATCAAAAAAGAATTGAGAATTATGAAAGCTGACTTTATAGTTTGTACAATAAATGAAATAAATGGGCAAAATAGAAACTGAAATCTGCCATGTCAAGTAATAATAAAAACAAAACGAAGAACAATACATCAAAAATGCAAACATATAAAAAGGAAAGACAATCGAAAGGAAGAAAATCAAAAAAAAGCATTAAAAGAAGATATGTTTGCTGAACAAGCAGAATATACTCATCTAGAAGACAAAATATAAAGAAGCAATCTGAGGATAATAAACCTTCCAAAAGAATATGACAAGAAAAAAAAAACCTAACCACTATAATGTGGGAAATAATAGAAGAGAAATACCTAGAACTTCTGAATATAGAAAATAAAATACCAGTCAAAAGAATTCATAGATCAGCTCCAGAAAAAAAAATTTTAAGAAAAAAGACCAAGGTTACAAATTCCAAAACACATAGTGATTAAATATAACAATTCAAACCAGAAACAAGTTTTATAAGAGATCAGGAAAATATGACAAAAAGGAAAGGAAATTTGGATAACACAAGACTATTTTATACCACCATAAAAGTAGGAGAGAATGGAATAATGTGTTCCAAAGAGCAGTAGAGTTCAAGATAAAGATCAGCATGACCTACCCTGCAAATTTAAACCTTAGCCATAAATGAAAAAAGGCATGCACTCAATAATAAATATTTGAAATATTTTTAGACAGGAAATCAGATCTGAAGAGATTATTTTTTCTCAAATACCCCAAGCAATAGAAATTCAGGAGTGAATAAGCTAACAATCAACTAAACAGCAGAGTGACAATAGAAAGAGCAGTAAGAGATTTCTTTTTTCTTTCTTTTTTTTTTTTTTTTTGGTTTTTGCAAGGCAACAGAGTTAAATGACTTGCCCAAGCACACAGCTAGGTAATTATTAAGTGTCTGAGGTCAAATTTGAACTCAGATCCTCCTGATTCCAGGGCTGATGTTCTATCCACCGCACCACTTAGCTGCCCCTGATTTCTTTCTAAATATAATAAAGGAAACAGGGTAAAGAAAGAAATTTGGTAGATGTAATAGTGAAGAGTCAGAATGGGAGTATTAGGGACAAAACCTAATGACATCCTGCCTATAGTTGAATTTTATATCTTTGTATTACAATTTGAATTAATACAATTATAATTTTATATTGCAACCTGAGAGGGTACATGAAAGGTCATGAAAATATCAAGGGAATAGAAAGAATTATATGATGTGCCATGGTCAAATCAAGGCCCAGCAATGAGGGGAAGGTGACCTTTGTAGTCTTAGAAAGAGAATAGCCTTCAGGGCAGGCAGTAAGAATGGAGGATTGTAAAGGGGTGAGAAAGGGAAACCTTATTTTGGTGGTGGGAGGGGGTGAAGAAATATTCTCTGAGAAGGAATTTGGGGACCTAGTATTTAGGTGTGGCAAGGAGAATTTGGTGCTTGAAAACTTTGTTTATCTAATATTGGCAGTATGGGAGCTGAAACTCCTGCAATCAACTAACATGTGGGAGAGTTGGACAGCTTGGACACAGGTTAGAGATTTTGAGGTAAATGGTGGGGAAAAAGTAACCAGGAAAGTGTACAATTAGTTCAGTGATGGGCTACATAATCAGAGACATGTTGGGAAAGGACACCTGCAATTATTAGCATTGTTCTGAGAGTGAGGCACTATGGAAAAGAGGAATTCATGGGACAAGTTCTACAGGGCAGTGGTAGAAACTGCCTGGAGGGGAGAAGTTAGAATGGATACCTTGAAAGTTATGATTGCATCAGGAATACAGAGAAACAAGAGAGACCAGGTAATTATAGGGGTCATGAATCAGCAAGTGGGGGTCTAGAGCAAACAGAGAGGATGGATAAAGAAGAGCGTAAGAACAATTCTTTTTGGAAAAGGGCACCAAAAATGAAAATTTAAAAATGAATAAACAAGACAACTTGAAGAGAACAGAAAGAAAGGGGAAATCTATTTAATTAATTGAGAGGAAGAAAAGGAAGGAAGAATTTTAGAACCAGATAAAAGCAAGAGGGGAAAAAAGAACTAATATGCAAAACCTAAAGGGAAAAGAGGAAGATTGCAATCTTTTCTCTTCAAAGAAGATTTAACCAGTCTTGTGGTTACACCCTTTCGTTCTATTCCTCCATGCTTTGTATGAAGGCACCCATATATCACAGAATCTCAAAGGTAAGAGATCTGCCCCTAGAAGTTGGCTTCTTTTCCCATTCTCTCAGTAAAATTGTTGTATGCTAGTCAGTCTTTTTTTCAATTATGTCTAACTCTCCATGTTCCTATTTATTATTTTCTTGGCAAAGGTACTAGAGTGGCTTTCCATTTCCTTCTCCAGTTCATTTTATAGATGAGGAAAGTGAGGCAGACAGAAGTTAAGTGACTTGCCTAGGATCACACAGCAACTAAGTGCCTGAGGCCAGATTTAAACTCAGAAAGATGAGGTTTCCTGACTCTGGGCCCAGTACTATATCCATTGAACCACCTAGCTGCCTCTCTATAGAAATCATAGTATTTACATTCCCTCCAATTTCCTCACACACACACACACACACACACACACACACACACACACTTTCCCTACACCCACATTTAGTGGAAAGCATTTTGCAGACATTAAAGCCTATAGAAAAAGTCTATTAAAATTAAAATAGTCCTTGAGTGGTCAAACCTTAGACAAACACTAATCTAGTCTCTTTCTAGGGCTGGTCCTGTTAAGAGCCTCTAAAACATGACAATGAGTATGTTTCTGATTCTGACGGGATCTGTGCATGGGGAGGCTCTGACTGAGTGTGTTGTTTCTGTTCATTGGTTGGAAGCTGACTAAGATGCAGTAGCTTTTGTTCAGTGATACTTGGCAAAGATGGGTAACCTTTTTCCTAACTACTTCATCACAGTGAGCTACTGGAAAGTGCAAAAACATTTTCCAGTAAGGTTTACAAAAGGGCAATAAGTGGAGGTGTAGATTGCAGAATATGGCTAAGAGAGAAGGTGATCCCTTACCCCTGGGTGAAGTGAAGAAAATTGAAATTAAGGTTACCAGGGAGTAGGGCAAAGCAGAACTTCCAGTTGTCAATATTTGGAGATCCTTTATAGCTACCTATGGGTCAGAAAAGCAAGGAGATTTGTCAGTGTCCACACAGCCAATATGTATCGGGGCAGGGCCTAAACTCAGACCTTCTTGACTCTAAGACTTACAGACCCTATCCATAACATTACCCTGCCTAGCTAGAGCCCCTATATTTGCAAATACAAATGATAAAGATCTGTAAAGTATTTAAAAGTTTACAAGCTCTTACCTAACCAGTAACCTTAAAGATAGGTAGTAATTATTCTCACCATTTTACAGAAGTCAAACCACTTGTCCAGAGCCAAGGTACGATAGTATTTAGAACTAGAAAAGATCTTAAGAGGTCATACAATTCAAGAACTGCAATTTATAAATGAGGAAACTGAGACCTAGAAAAGAGGCTTATCCAAAGTCCCACAGGTAAGAAGTGTCAGAACTAGGAGCTGGACCAAGGTCTTCTTAGTCAAAATCCAAAATTCTCTCCTGCTCATCCCTCCACACCCATACTGCCATGCTGTCTCTCAATCATCTAATTTCATGTGGAAACTTAACTTTTTATTGTTTACACTTAATAACCAGACAATTCAGTCCAGATGATGATGGAAGTCATATGTCTTACTAGTCATCAATTATTGCAAGATAATGCCGAGTTTGAGCACCAGTTGCTCTCCATATGCATTAAGGAGCCCTGTTGTTTCTGTAGGATTTTCTGCTTTGCAAAACATTTCCTAAAAAAAAAAAAAAATTTCCTTCCAACAGTCCTTTGAAACAGATAGCACAAACATCATTTATTATTCCCCTTCTTAGGGAAAGAATAGCAAATGGATCTGTACTTTCATTGGTATAAGGAACTCCCTAACCTCTATAAATCAGCACCTTCTTGGCAACTAAAAACATTAGAGAGTTGCTCCAAGACATTAAGCAATTTGCCCCAGGGTCACATACCCAGTAGAGATCACAAGCAGAACTTGGACCCACATCTTCCTAGAGTTATCAGCTCTTCATCCAAGAAGCTATTTCTGCCTCCCTCATTTTACAGATGTGAAAACTGAGGCTAAGAATGCTTAAAATTATTTGTTTATGATTGTGATCACAGAGGTAAGGTCAGAGTGCTTAGTAGAGCACAAAGCTTCTGACACCAAGTCAAACTCTGTATGTTGCCCTTTACAAAAGTGAGAACAGTAATAGCTAACACAGATAGACAACTTCAAGCTTTGCAAAGCATTTGATATATGCTAAATGATTTAATCTTCACAAGACAGGTATTCCTTCAGCACCATGACTTTCCCCATCCGAGTTTTAATATGTTAGGGGTAATATATTAGGGGTCAGTTTAATAAATTAAATGAAAATTCAGGGGGATTTTTGAGGAAGCTGAAAAGAACACATGACACAGAAAAAAAGTTTAGAATCAGAAATGCATAAAATATGTGTATAGCATTGCATAGCATGTGTATAGTATAATATCAACATATCTTATCTTTTAATATCTTAGTAACTCAAATTTCTTCTCTGGTACAAAGGGAGGGCCAAAAAATTTTACGTGTATTTTCCAGATCCTGGAGGCATCACACTTGTCACCACCATGATGTGGAAGAAATAACTATACTCCTATGAGTTAGATTATTATCCCAATAAGGAAACTAAGGCTGAGAAAGGCTGTGCCTTGCCCAAGATCACAAAGCTTCTGAGAGGTTAAGGTGAGACTCAAACTCAGAACTTCCTAACTCCAAGTCTGACACTCTATCCCCTATACCACTTAACTGTCCAGAGCAGGAAGAACACCGAAAAGAAAGGACATCATTGTCCACCCTGCCTGGAGGGAGCAGTAGACTAATTTCAAAAGCTTCTGATTTTCTCTTGGTTCTGTTTCAATGATCCCATGTCAATTGTTAAATATCATTCTGTCACATGCTCTAGAATCTCTACAATATGACAAAAGGGGACCATTTTTCAATTATACTATGAGTCTATCTTGTTAGTACTGGCAGTTTATACCCATTTGACTGAAGCATTTTGAGGATTGGGTTTGGGGTAGGAAGAGGAAGCAGAATTCTAGGTTTCAACCTCATGCTTTATATAACCCCAATGGTCAACTATTGAAAAATGAACCCCCTTAGAAACACTACATTGATGGTGCAATCTTCATGTGCTTCCTTAACCTTCAACTTCTGCCAGGAAGCATTTTTGTAGGGAGTTGTTAGTTTTTGTCTGTTATATTTTGCCTCTTCTAACTGGTTCCTCATTATTAATTCTTCTTATTCAGCCCTTTGGGATTTAGGTTTCTTGGTATAGGATAGAGTGGCAATTATTTTTCCTTTTCATTCCCATTCCCATTGGAAGAGTAAAAAGTGCCTCCAAATATTCAGTTGAGATCTTTCCAGTAAGGCAGAAAAAGACTAGTATTCAAAGATATGAAAATCATAACCCCAAAGACTGACTATAACTATGACCACCTACCCTCAATCCCATGTTGTAATAGCCTGCACAACACTGGAACCCTTCCCTCCCTATGCAGTATTTGTTATCAGCCAGGTCCCAGTCTGTACCATGCGTTATGAAGCAACCTGATAAAAATCATCCATATGGTTTGCTAAGAAAACTAATGTAACAAGATGAGGAAATTTTAGATGAAACATCTTTGAGTTGGCAATATCAATGAATGCCTTCTCACTTTACTTCCATTTGACTAGTGTCTTTTAAGCATTTACCTTCTGCCAAAGGCTTTTCCTAGTCATCCCAACTGTTAATGCCTTCCCATTTAAAATCCCTTTAATCTGTATAAATCTTATATGATCAAGTTATCTGTATACAGACTTTTGGCCAACAATAGGACCAATTCATCTCACTTAGTCATTGTTTGGGTTCTGATTACTCAGCATCAGTGTAAATAGTTGTTGTTTCTGTTTAGGTCTTCCTGAGGGTCTTCCCTTCCAGATTGATTTTTTTTTGACTCTGTAAAAGAGATCATTCTTTGTCTCATTTCTTACCTTGCCTGTCTTGCCTTATTAAGCCGAATGGGTCTTGCCTCAGTCAGAGACCTGGGAAAGACCTTAGTTTAAAAAACTCCAAGTCTCCCATTGCATCTTGGGTCATTTCCAGTCGTCCTGATTCATATCTGGCCATTGGACTCAAATGACTCTAGAGAAGGAAGTGAGGGCCAGTGACTTTGCAAAACTCTCCCTCACTCAAATTCAATTCATTTACATGTCTTGGCATCTGACCTCTCTCTCATCATGGTCCTCTTGGAGAAAGAAAAACAAACAGCATACCCATTAGAATGCATGTTCTTTGTGGGCAGGGGCTACATTCTGGTTTTTTTTCTTCTAGTACCTAGGCAGTTCTTAATAAATATTTATTGACTAAGTGCTAGGACCAGAGAAGACAACAAAAGTAGAAGAGTTCTGCTCTCAAGGGGGGAAGGGGATGGAGATGGGGGTAAAGGAATACAATGTTTACACAAATAAGTGTAATATTCAGTAGGGAGTGATAGGACAGTGTGAATAGAGTACTGGACCCAGCAACAGAACAATCTGAGTTCAATTCCAGGTTCAGAAATTGACAATGGACAATCACATATCCTCTGTCAGCCTCAGTGTCCTCATTTGTAAAATGGGAATAAGAATTGCATCTACCTCCCAGAGAAGTTGTGAGGATAAAATTAGATCATAACCATAAACTGTTTTGCAAACTTTAAATAAACTATATAAAGACTGTTTTTACTATCAGACAAGGTCTTCTAGGAAAACTTGAGGAGCTGAATGACACCAAATGGCATTCCTCCCAGAAGAGAGAACAGTGAATTTTTTAATGTCTTACATTAATATCCTTAATTCCTGAAACAGTATCTTGCACAAAGTAGGTATTTTTTTAACAAAGTCAGGAATAGGAATAGACAAGGCAAGCAGCCACCTAGGACTTGATCATCTAGAGTGCTTTCCATCCTCATCTCTACCATTTGTCATCTCTGGCTGCCTCCAGGACTCTGCCCAAAGGTCATGGTCTACCTGAGACTTCCTGGGACCCTTACATTCTAATTTGTAATGCCTATTTTGATATGTGTATTTTTTCTCCCCTACTAGAATGGAAACTATCTGAGGGCAGGATTTTTCCCCTTTGCTTCCCTAGAGTCTGGCACATGGTAGCAACTAAATAAATATTTGTTGATTGATTGAATAAATATATATTTTAATAATAATTTCTAGCATTTATATAGCATTTTAAGATTTAAAAAGCACCAGACAAATACCATCTCACTCTTGATTCTCAAAATAATCCTGAAAGCTAGGTGCTATTATTTTCCTCATTTTACAGAGTAGGAGACTGAGGCAAACAGTGATTTTCCCAGGATCACATAGCTCATAAAGAGTCTGAGGTTAGATTTGAACCTAAATATTCCTAACTACAAAGCTAATACTATTGTCTGTGTCACTCAGATATCTTTATGTGATTTAAAAATATACATAGTTTTATGCTTTTAAAAATGTCATTCTCCCTGGTACTGCAAGTATTTCTTTTGTGATGCTTTGATTTGCTTGTGCTAGCAAAGGTTCAAATATTCTCATTGTAGAATTTCCCAGAGAGGGTACAATTTGCAAAGTTTTTTTGCAGACATGAATGCCTCCTTTGGCTTTGTAATTTAATTAATGTCTATCAAATTAAATAGAATGATAATAGAGGAGAAATAGGAGGGAAACTTTAACAGTAAATGAATTTATCAGCCTTGACAAAACTTTCCAAAAAATCTTTACCACTGAGTTACAAAAATCATTCAATATCAATGTTTTGGCCCGCATTTCTCTTGTTCCTGAGACCTCTGGATCTCCCTAGGTCTCATTGTTGTTGTTCTTGGTTGTATTTCATTCTCTATGAGGACCACGCCATCAGGGAGGTGATGTCATGAAGTATGACATAGGTCAAGACAATTAACTGGAGATTGCCCTGAATGCAATAGGTCTTTCCCAGGTCTCAATTTGACTGGGCCAATACCAATTCATTGATTAAGAAATGAGGTAGAGGCTATTAGCAAATGTTAGATGGGTGGCAAATTAGCAAATAGAAGATGGGTATAGACTTCAAAGATGGTCTGGGGGGTTTACAGGACTGAAAGCTTGATATGAATCAGCAGGCTGATGGGACAACCAAAAAAAGCTAATTCAATCTGGAGTAGCATTAAGAGGAACATAACATCCAAGAACAGGGAAGTGATAGTTCAACTGTCCTGTTCTCATCAGACTTCATCTATAATATGGAGTTCAGTTCTGGGTCCCACTATTTAAAAGGTGGTAAGTTGGGGATCATCTAGAGTAAGCCAAGATTTGAAACATGGAAAACCATAAAGATCAGCAGCAGACCACCAACATTATAGAGGAGGTATTGAAGCTTGCCAGACTCATTTGAGATCAGAAGTCCTTAGCCTGGATTCTATCAACTTGTTCGGCTTTATTTTTAATGTTTTGATTACCTGCGTGTCAATATAATTGATTTCCTTTGAAATCTTAAATATTTTATTCTATGTATGTAAAAACACTAGTCTGAGAAAAGGGTTTATCCATTGATTTCATCAGCTATGTCAGAGAAAGGTTTAAGTCCCCTAATCTGGAACAACAAACTTTTTCAAAAATTTAAAATGTAGAGGCAGCTAGGTAGCATAGAGTACCCACCCCTGGAGTCAGGAAGATGAGTTCAAGTTTGACTTCGGATACTTAATGGTTATTTAAGCTATGTGATCTTGGGCTATTGCCTTGCAAAAAAAGACTTGAGAACTTTGAGAAGAATTACAATGAGACAGTGTTGTTGGGTCATTTCAGTCATGTCCAATTTTTTGTGACCCAATTTGGGATTTTCTTGGCAACTCATTTAGGACTTCATTTTTATGCCTATACAATTTAATTTTATTAGATTAGGCCCATTATACTTATCTGTATAGATCTTTTTAGTATCCTGGATCTTAGTGTATCTCCACAACCCATGTCATCCATCTACAGGTTGTTAAGCAAGAATACAGCTTTGTAGGATCAGAGTGTGGGGAGTGGGGAAGGGGGATGAGCAGCAGATGGACCTCTATGGTTTGAGAACAGTCTTACTAGTTTACAAGTTATCATTCAAGAATGTCAAATCTCATTATTTTTCATTAGGATTTTATCTTAGAATACAAAGGGAGATAGGACAGAAGAGAATGACCCAAGACGGAGGCCCCAGGAGGCCACAAGAATGCCAAACTATTAGTACCAGGTCAGCATAACCCAGCAAAGAGTTGAGGAAAATTCTAAATGTATTCTGAAAGTTTGGACTAAGCATGTGCAGGACCAAAGCCAATGATAGAACTATGTTGGTAAATAGCTTGAGTCACATTAACAGAGATGGGAATGGAAAGTAGCACCTTTGAGTCTCATGTGAGTGGAAGAAGGAAGGGATATGTCTTGGGAAAAGGGAAATGTTAACTGTGTGATGTTCCATAGCCTTCTCTCTACAGTTGCTAACCAGAGATCTGAAGTTCAAAAAGAAATTTAAATAAACCTAAGTTTCCCCTGACATTCCCACTGGAAAATTAAGGCAGAAGGAGGGTCAGAAGCAGCAGCCTAAATGTATACTATTTGTAAAAAATTTAAGTAATACAAAAATAAGTAGAGATCCTGGAGCTGAGACACTGAAGATTTTCCTCCAAACTGATTGGCCAATCCATTGAAAACCCTTTGAATTTTTTTAAATTTTTTTTTAATTTGGAGTTTCAAATTTTCTCCCTCCTTCCTGCTCTTCCCCCACCCATTAAGAAGGTAATATATTAATTATACATGGGAAGTCATGCAAAATGCATTTCTATAATAGCCATGTTACCCAAAAAAAACAATTAACAATAAAAAGCAAGAAAAATAAAATAAAAAGATATGCTTCAATCTACACTCAGAGTTCATCTAATCTCTCTGGAAGTCGACATAATTCTTTTATCATGGGTCCTTCAGAATTTCATTGACAACTGTTTGAATCCAATCATTCAATTTGTCCAACAAAACTAGTTATCCTGTCTTCCAACTCATACTTCTCCATCATTCTAAAGGATAACATAAAAGAATTTTGAGATATAATACCTAAAAGCTATATTTTCTGTGTTTATAATATTCTATATTTGGTCAGGTATATTGCATTTCATCCCTCGCAAAGTTTTCTCTGGTATCCTTTAGGAGGCTGCAGGAGTAGATCTGCCATTGGTTTAAGATCTCCCTGATTATATTCCCCAAAGTTTAGAGTCTCCCTATACCCTAGTTTCATTTAATAACCAACAGAATAGCTTTTTAAAATTGCTTCAAAAGAATAGCCAAAAAAAATTATACAAACACTGCCTCAACGCCTGAGGGGCCATAATCCTTTCCTTCTATTACTTCATTCTCTGCAAAGGGGAGAAGGATTAGGTTCATATTTTAACTCAGTTCCTATATAGCCTAGGCCACCAAGTTCCAAATTCAAAACCTAACTGTGTTCAAATCTCTGGAACCTGGTATCCTCAGGGTCTTTCTTGCCAAACCACAGAAACATCCTATCTAGAATCCTATCTCTCAAGCTCTCTCAAGCTCTCAGAGCTGGATACACTTTCTATATATAGAACTGCAAAGAACAAACAAAACAGATATAAATCACACTCCTATTTTAGGGGGGGCACTAAAAAAGGAACTTAAAAAGTAGGAAAGAAGGTAGTCCTCCCCTAAGCTTTGTTCATGGAGCAGATAGGATTTTCCCCCCTAGATTAAATGGTGAGAGATTGTACTAATCTGGTAGTTTTTAAAGACACAATTTGTTTTGGCTATGCAGTCAAAAGAAAGAGGTTGTTACTATCTACATGGTAGGAAAACAAACCATCCATTTAAATTTTTGTTTTAGAATTTTGCCAGGCATTAAAATAAAATGGAGAAGGCTATAAAGAAGACTTTAACTCTCTTCTCTATTTTGGATTATCAGAACACTTGTCCATTTTCCAATTCCATGGCACTTTCGTTTTCCTTAACTTTTCAAAGAATACTGAGAACAGGTCAGCAATTATATCTGCCAAATATTTCATCATTTTAGGGGAATTTATATTTTAATAGTGGTTAAAATATTGAATTAAGAAGAAGAATTCACATTTTCATGGTGCTTTAAAATTCATTGTTACTTGATTCAGAACAATGCTACATAATAGATATAAAATTGTACATTTTCCTGCACAAGTCCACAGATAGAAGTTATTTATTATTTAGGGCTGTCAGTACCTCAACATCCCTGAAATCACACAGCATGATTATATATAACAGCCTCTTCTTTCCATAAATAGAACTAACCTTGACTGACTCTAATGCTAGCAGCAGTTGAGAGCTCTTTCCTCTGGTTTCCAGCCCTCTTGACTTCAACAAGAGCATTAGACCTGGAATAATAGAAGTCAGGTTTAAATCGTACCTTTGATATTTCCCATTTGTCGAATCTTGGTTTTTGTTTCCAGAGGAAGCTATAGTCATTGCAGAAGCTATAGAATTTCCCAATGTCAATCCAATCTGCTTATTTGGGGAACAATACTTTATCCATTGACAATGTCTGGATGTTATCTATCCAAGATGTCTAAACCAATGGATCTACTTTACGTGATGTTTAACAACATGATAAAATCTGAAGAGTCATTCTATATCTATTATTATTTCCCTAACAAGAGTATCCTAGAGTCAGTTCAAACAGAATCACACGGCTGATTATTAATTTTCAGGATGAGTATTTACATTTCATACATTGACAAATGCTACAAATCAGGATCAACTTTTTTTTCTGCAGACCTGGTTGTTAAACATTTACTGGCATACCACAGCTTGTGTGGATACTAAGGCTAGATTTATTTGAGTAAGTAAAGATATCATTTAATAGGTTTTACAGTATTCTAGGACTTAATGAAATGAACACAATGTGTCTGAAAATAAGTATATCTGAGGCTCTCTACACTGGATACCATCTATGACAAAGCCATATTACCTTTACCAAGCATGTCTCCTTTGATTGATACTACAGTCATAATAACTGATGGAGTCTGGTTTCTGAGAATCACCTGGTTAAATACAGAGAGACTATTCACCAGTAAGCCCACCATTTGGTGATAAAGTATTTATCCATGGCAACCCATGAAACAAAGAATAATGTACAATGCTTCTACTTTTGCAGTGGTGGAGCAAAGGGAAAGGAAGCAGACCATCCATAAAAATTAACTATTGCTTCTTTATATGCAAGATCCTTGTCCAGTAACCAATAAGTGACCAATACTACTAACATTTTATTATGTCATGGACCCCTCTGGCAATCTGATAAAGTCAGGATAATGTTTTAAAATGTATGGAATAGAATACATAATATTACAAAGGAAATAAAAATAATTAAAGATGTAATTTTTTTCTCTCTAACTTCCTGGATCTCATGAAATCTATCTATGAACCCCTTTGTGATTGGTAGGTACCAAATTACAATCTTTGTAAGAGAGGAACTAAGGCACAAGGCCATTCTTGTTGAAAATGAAACCAGAAGACAGAAGGAAGTTACCACTATATGGAAGGATGACTCATATGTCTTCGTTCAAGAAGTAAATAAGTTAGCAAGTTGGTTTTATTATGAGTCCAAAGACAACTAGAAGTATAATTTCGTGGGTCAATTTGTCATGTCCTATTGTAAGTGGTTTTTGCAAAAAAAGACTATCATGAAAATATATGTGGTTTTTAAGCCTCCTGCAGAGGACTGAAGAGGTAGAGGAATGTATTCTACAAAGACCAGCATAAAAACCTCCAGATTAAGTCAACATATATTTTATTACTCAGTTCCTGCAATGCAAAATAGGTAGATATTTAAAAAAACCCATGATGGAAAATATGCATCTGTAATGAAGATTCAGAAAGATTAATGACTTGTAGACTATATAGAAGTCTTATATCACTTTGTCCGGAAAAATTTCTTTAACAAAAGAAATAAAAGATATTGAACATGGTTAATTATATTTTAATGGACATGTAATTACTAGTTTACTGATGTGGGCCATGCTCAAATTAGTCAAACCAACAACTTTTTAGAGGAAAAAATTAGAATACATAGATAAAAAATATTAAAATTAAGCAATAAAGTATGAAGTTAAACAATTCTAATCATATCCATAGAAGGGATTTATTTATGCAAAAAGATGTGGATAGAAAAGGATAGCTATAACAATTTCAACCATTTTATACAGAAATATAGCTGATGAATACTGATTAAAATATCATAATATACTATAGTCAGGGCAGACAGGTGGCACAGTGGATAGAAACCAACCCTGGAGTAAGGAGGACCTGAGTTCAAATTTGACCTCAGACACCTAAACATTACCTAGCTGTGTGACCTTAGGCAAGTCACTTAATCCCATTGCCTTAAATAAATTTAAATTTAAAAAAACACTTTAGTTAGCTAAAGCCTCATCTACTTGCCAAACAAAGAAATATGGCAGTCAAGGACAGCACTAGTTTGAAATTTTCATTAAATACTATGAGTAAGGATAATGAAAGATTTTTTTGAGTTATAGCATATCATTACATAGGAAGAAGTACCTGGGGTTCTTACTCCAAACTTATGTATGTCACATTTCCGTTGAACTGTTTTAATTCTGTCCTTCTCATAAGACTTAGCACCCTCTCTGATGAGGGCACACCATGCTGGGGGGTCCTGTGGCAGTGTCTTCCATGCTGTACAATCAATTCTAAAATTTCTTAAGAGAGACCTTCAGGGTGTCCCAGTGTTGCTTCTTCTGACCCCTATAAAATAGTCTTTTTGACAAGCATACTTCTGATATTTCCAGCCCATTGTAGTTGCATGCTCTACGGTAATGTTGGAATGCTAGGCAGTTTAATTCAAGAAAGGATCTCAGTGTCTGGTATCTTTTCCAGTCAGGTGATCTTAGAAATCTTCATAAGACAATTTAAATGGAAGCAATTCTGTTTCCTGACATGGCACTGGTAGACTATCTGTTTCACAGGCATACAGCAATGAGGTCAGCACAATTGCCCTGGAGACCTTCCGTAGAGTAATTATTCTAATACCTCTTCTCTCCTGCAGTTTCATTCAGTCTCCCAAATACTGAACTAGTTCTTGCTATGTGTGTATCAACCTCATTGACAATGTGTACCTCCTTGGAAAGGATGCTGTCAAGGTAAGTGAATTTGTCCACAGTACTCAAAACTTCTCCATTTGTTGTAACTCTTATGGTGTAGTGCTGGCTGATGGAGCATCTGGGTATTCTTATTGTTAACTGATAGGCCAAAATTAACACAAATAGTAGAAAATTGATTCATACTTTGTGACATCTCAGATTCAGAGGCTATATTGAGTACAGAGTCATCTGCAAACAGAAGGTTATGCACCAACTCCCCATCAACTTTAGTCTTGGCTTTTAGTCTTTTCAAGTTGAAGAATTTACCATCAGTGCAATAACTGACCTTGACTGACTTCTCAGTCAATAGCATGACTGTAAACAACATGCTAAAAAGCATGGGAGCAAGGGCACATCCTTGTTTCACTCCTTTGGTTACCAGGAAATCTCGAGAGCATCATTCATTATCCAGAACCCAGGCATGCATATCATCATGGAACTGACATATAATATTGATGAACTTATTTGGGCAACCAAACTTTGACATAATTTTCCATACCAAAAGCCTTGGTCAGATCTATAAATGTTGTAAACAGACCTCTGCTCTGTTCCTGGTGTTTTTTTCTTGGAGTTGTTGGGCAGCAAACACCATATCAACTGGCTCTAAGGAGGATGACCATCTTCCAAGTGAAGGATCAGTCTATTGAGAAGGACTCTGGCACGAATCTTACCAACAATGACTAAAGGAGAAACACCACTGTGATTGTCTCAGGACAATCTATTCCCTT
Source organism: Macrotis lagotis (assembly GCF_037893015.1). NCBI lineage: Eukaryota > Metazoa > Chordata > Mammalia > Peramelemorphia > Peramelidae > Macrotis > Macrotis lagotis. The sequence continues at coordinate 589,059,189 of NC_133666.1, read as the reverse complement.
TACCTTTATAGAGTTAGACAATGGAGGAATCCTTGATTTCCTAGAGGAGAATTCTTCTTCATGCCATATAACCTGGAACAATTCAGTCAACTTTTGGATGAACAATGGACCTCCCCCATCTTGAGGATCTCAGCTGGAATAGAATCAGTACCAGGATCTTTGCCACTTGAAAGGAGTCTAATGGAATTCAAAACCTCTTCTTCAGAACTTCAGCTAGGGACTGATTGACTTCAACCTGAGGCAAATAAATGGTCAATGTCTTCTGCATTGATTGATGAAGGTCTGTTAAAAACACTGTGGAAGTATCCAGTTCATCTTTCTAATATCATGTCCCTATCATTAATCAGTCCTGAGTAGTTGAGATGCACCAAAGGTCTTTGGTCCAAAAATGGCCTTCAGGGCATCATAAAAACACTTGAAATTGTTACTATCTCCATAAAACTTAATTTCATCTGCCTTCTTATTGAGTCGAGCCCCCCATCTAGCTAAATTTCACTTATACTTTATTTTTTTATGGAATTAAATGCTGCATTCTTAGAAATAGATGGACTATGATGAACTATCTTGCTGATAAGGTGTGGAGTTCTCATTTTTTCATTTAGCTTTCTGTATTTCACCATCATTTTCATCAAACCAATCTTGATGTTTGTGAGTGTTCTGACCCAGATGAGCAAATGCATGCTGTACACCAGATCTCTGAAAGCTGCCCACTCTTTTTCTTCTATATTGTTGCCAATTGTATGGAGGCTCAGTTTTCCTCCAAGTTAGCAACAAACTATTTTCGCTCAGAGAGACACTTTGATTTCTTGCCATTAATTCTTCAAGTAGTCATTTTACCTTGCAGCCACTGCTTAAGTTGACTATTAATATTTAGCTTGGAGAGTATGAGTCTGTTCCACACATTGCCTTTGTCACTCTCACATCCCGTCTGTCTCTTCTTCTTACAATCACTTCATCTATTAAATGTCAAGTTTTCCAAAAGGGTGCATCCAGGAAGTTTTATTGCTTTTAGTTAAACAGAAAACAAGGTTTGTGATGAGGTCATGAGATGCACAAGTCTTCAATAGTAGGTGAGTGTTGCTATTGCTGTTTCCAACTCCATTCCTCCCAAGGACTTCCTACCATGTCTGGTAGTCTGACCCTACGCTAGAATTAAAGTCACCCAAAATTGTAAAATCTTGTCCTCTTGGTACACTGATAATGAGGACCTTCAGGTTTTCATAAAATTGTTCTTTGACTTCAGAGTTCATCACAGTGGGAGCATAGGCACTGATGATGGTAGCTTGGCATTATCCTGCAAGTAGCGATCTCATTGTCATGAGTCTGTTGTTCACTCCCTTTGGTAGGCATTCAAACTTTTGACTAGGTTAATTTTGATTACAAAATTTATCCCAGTTTCACAGAGTTCCCCTTCACTGCAGTCACTCTGGGAAAAAAAAATATGCATCTAGCCCAGACTTCAGTAAGCTGGCCTTCATTTGCCAGCCTTGTTTCACTCAGAGTTTCTATTTGGATGTGATACCTACTGAGTTCTCTTGCATCAAAAACTATTTTTCTTTCAGATCTATTGGATTTTGTGTGGTCTATGTCACATTTCATGCATCAATGATGAGAGGAATCTTTGAAGAAGTTTTTGTAAATTTTTTTTTTGTGTCTGGTTTACAAGGTGGAATTCCTGCCTGTAGCAGTAATCAGACCAGGGTTAGATAAGTAGACAATTTTTAGGGCACCTTTTCTAATCCCTTCCTCACACCAGGAGGTGAGCAGTGAAATCCCTAAAAGGGCTGCTCAAACACACAGGGAGTTGCCAAATCCCACTGCTGCTTTCAGTGGAAAATGAACCAGGCTGCCTGTGTGCAGGGTTGTGACTACAGTTCGCAGTGTATCCACATCTGCTGCTTCCTCATTTGCCTGATGTCACAGGACTTTGAAGAAATGTTAAAGTGGTATGGGTGATGTCTTTTGATTCATGTTTAAATTGAATTAAATGAGGCAGAGTTGCATAAAGAAGGGACCTTAGGCCAGTTTCTTCACCAGTTTGGGCTACTCTGTGTGGTAGCACCTGTCCTTGGACCAGATGATTACTAAGATCATTTCTAACTCTAAATCTTATGTTCTTATGGACTTACTTGGGCACCTGAATAGAGACTGGAAGAGGGATTAAGTAATATGAGTTCAAGTTCGGTTCTGCTACTTAGCATGTAACATATTGAGTCTTAGTTTTCTCATCCACATGATGGGAGAGATAAAATGTGTACTCCCTATATCGTAGACACATTTCAGGGTGAAAAGTTTTGTAAAAACCACAAACACTATGTGTCTTTAAGCTATTGTTTTAAACATCCTATGTGGACAGTCTTCCTCCAGAGACCTGAATACTCTGATGATCTTAATATATATTTAGGTTAAGAGTTCAACTCATTCTGAAAGTTAAAGGGTTTGCCTATTTTCACCGAGACCATAGTTGATTTTCCTCTTTTGGAGTATGTGTTTGGAGGTGGCAGGGAGTGGGAATGAGGGGGAGTGTGTGTGTGTGTGTGTGTGTGTGTGTGTGTGTGTGTCTATGCGTGCCACACATGTGTGAGTGTGGGTAGGTGATGGATTTGTGTTTCCTAAAAAAAGTTGTCTGTTTTCTTTAATTTTTAGCCCCTTGGAATGTGAAGGCATCATTAAGTGATGCAGGATATTAGGTTACTCTTTGGTCCAAAGTGGAGTTGCATATTATGGCTTTTTAATAGACTTCTTCCTGACACAGTGACTCTAAAAACCACAGCATTACTTTGAAGTCAGGTAAGCTAGGGTATCTGAATATTCAGTCACTTTAATTTTATTTGGTTTCTGATTTTTAAAAAAATAAATATCTTCCCTTTCTAAATTCCTTACCATATCTTCATAGCCATTTCTAAGGCTAGAACTTCATCATCATTCACAAAACAGTCAACCATCCCTGACTGAAGGAGTTTGATGGACAATGTTTGTTTGTGATTATCTTCAAGAACATTACAATCTACCACTGGGAACTTAGGGATCATCAAAACTGAAAGATGGAAGAGAACTTAAGCTCATGAAACAATAGATTGAGAGCTACAAGGGTCCTCCTTAGGGGTCATCTAATCCAAGTCATTCATTTTGCAAAGAAATAGATTGAGAATCAGAAAAATCACTTATTTCTTTGTGTCATGTTCCACAATTTGTTTAGTCATTCCCCAAATGATGAGTATACACTTTGTGCCTAATCCTTTGCTCTCACAAAAAGAGCCACCATAAATATTTTTGCATACATAAAGACTCTTCTCATCAATAGTTCCCTGGGACATAAGCCTAGTGATGGAATGTCTCTGCATAAGGACATAGATATTTTTAGTAAATTTATTTGCATAATTCCAAAGTATTTTCAAAATGATTGTACTAATTCACAGCTCACATAATTTCTCAAACATTATTCCCATCTTTTGTCATCTCTGTGATGAAAGCTCAGGTTTGTTTTGATTTTCATTTCTCTTATTATTCATGATTTAGAAATTTTTATATATATATTAATATCTTTAAATAATATTTCCCATTACAGTTAAAGACAATTTTTGAGATACGTATTTGTATACATCTATAATTATATCACAGTGATCTTGAAAAAGAAAGAAAAATTTATTCCTAAAGCTAAAATACTAAGAGCACTGAGAGGAATAAACCAATCAATATACATTTATGAAATACCCACTATGTGCTATGTATTTTGCTAGGTACTAGGGTTAAAAAGGCAAAAAAAAATGTGAACTTTCTATCTTAGAGTTTGGGTTAGATAAGAAGGGGGAAACTAGACAGTCTTGTGCACATTTTTTTTTATTAGAGGAGAGCAATTAAATTATAGATGTTCTGAAAAAATGACAGAATTGTCAGTGCAAGGGATATATGAAATACTCTAGAATGAAATACTAATGTCATTATATGAGTTATTTCCATAAAGGAAAAGAGAGGGAACTGTCTTAAGATGTTAGTGTGGGTAGATAGAAAAGCTATTAATCAATGCAAATTTAAAAGGCATGTCTAGTAGAAAGAAGCAATATCAAGTAGCAAAGACTGAATACAAAATAATTTTACATTCGTGTAACAATAGCATCTGTTAAAATATAAAACAAATTGAAAGTGACAATGAATATCAAATATAAAAAGGAAGATAATTTTAACATTCTGACTATAATTCCTCAATACTAGAGTTATTTCTTTGTAGTATTTTCATGCTGCTTGCAATATTTTCTCCTTGACCTGAGAGTTCTGAAATTTGGCCATAACGTTCCTGGGAGTTTCATTTTGGGATCTCTTTCAGAAGGTGATCAATGGATTCTTTCAATATATATTTTACCCTCCGATTCTGGGATTTCAAGTCAGTTTTCTTTGCTAATTTCTTGAAAAATGCCATCCAGGTTCATTATTTGATCATGACTCCTAGGTAGTCCTATAATTCTTAAATTATCTTTTCTAAATCTATTTATCAGGTAAGTTATTTTTCCAATGAGATATCTTACATTTTCTTCTATTTTTCATTCTTTTGATTTTATTTGATTGATTCTTGATATTTCATAAAGTCTTTAGCTTCTACTTGCTCAATTTTATTTAGTTTTTAGTTTTTAGTTTTTGCAAGGCAGTAGGGTTAAGTGGCTTGCCCAAGGCCACACAGCTATGTAATTATTACCTGTGTGAGGTTGGATTTGAACTCAGGTCCTCCTTACTCCAGGGCCAATGTGTCACCTAGCCACCCCATTCAATTTTATTTTTAAGGAATTATTTTCTTTACTTACCTTTTGTACATTTTTTCATTTAATTTTAAGGAGTTGTTTTCTTCAGTGAAAAAGACAACCTTTTTTTATTTTTTATGCTTTCTTTTCCAAATTGTTGACCCCTTTTTTCATGATTCTCTTGAATAACTCATTTCTTTCCCCAATTTTTCTTCTTCATATCATTTGATTTTTAAAATTCTTTTAGATCTCTTCCAGATTTTTTTTTTGCATATGAGATTAATTGTTATTTTTCTTTAAGTTTTCACAAGTAAATGTTCTGACATTGTCCTCTTATGAGTCTGGCTTGATCTTCCTTGTTACTATGATAGCTTTACATAGTCAGAAATTTTTTGTTTTTGTTTTTTGCTGTTTCCAGCTTATTTATAATTTTTTTAAGTTGAGTCCTGCTCCTGGAATACAGGAGATCCTATTTCAAGTTTCTTGCACATGGAATTAGAGGCCTGGTCATAGGCTTGCTGCACCAAGATCTCTAGGCATTAATCTTTGAATGCTTACATAGGGCCTCAGGTCTGGTAGCTTGCCTTCTTCACTGAGGTCTTGGTCCTGTCCCCCTCAAATTGTTAACTGTTAATAATTTTTCATTGTTAGCATAGTTTGCCATTCTTTTTTGAGAACTGTTTGATCATGTATATGATTTCTCTATGTTTTCTCCTGTCCTTGATGATAAAATATGAAATGAGTTCCCCATCACCTTTTCTACAGGATGGATTCATGAAATATAGAATTTTTTCTTTTAGATAGTATAATCATTTTTATGATATTGGCAAAGCCTAACCATGAACAATTAATATTTCTCCAATAATGTCTTCCTTTATTTCTGTGAAAACTAAAATTGATAGGAACATCATGTTCAGCCTCCTCATTTCACAATCTATTAATGTCAAGCAATAATAACCCCAGGCTCTCAGTATAAATGCCTTTTCCACTATATCATTAATACATTGAACTCCCATCATCATAACCATCACTATTATTATTGACTAATAGTCAAACTATTGCATCCCTACCCTTGTTTCTTTCCTCCTCAACATTTTCATACTATTACTAACAATAACTCATATATTATAAAGTATATATATATATATATATATATATATATATCATAAACTGCTTTCCTCACAACAACTTAAGTGCACAGTATGGATATTTTTATCTCCATTTTACAAGTGATGAAACCATGACTAAGAGAGATTAAGTAATTTACTCAAGGTCCCACAGCTAATCAAGGTTAGAATTCCACTCAGGTTACTCAATTTCATATTTAGTACTCTTTTTATTATACCAGACTGCATCTCTTTAATAAATGATCCTGGGACCTAAAACAAATAAGTTAAAGGGAAATTTTAGCTCTAAAAAGAGAAAAGGGTACAATAATTAGAGCTCTCCAAAAATGGAATAAGTGGCTACAGAATGACGTGAGTTCTCCATTACTAAAGGCCATAGAATCATGGATTTAATTAAAGATCTTCATATAGTAATTGAATGTCACCTTTTTGGAGATATTGTAGAGAATTGTAGAATCCAGAGAATTTGTAATCTTATATTTTAAGAACTGTACTTCAATAATAATTGACTTCTTTTGTAATTTAATATATTGCTTAATTTAAATATAATGTAATTTTATGTATCTAAAAAAACATAATTCTGAGAAAAAGTTCCTAGTTTTCATTAGATTACCAAAGGGATTTATTAGATAAATGATCATTATAGAGTAAAGGGTTAAGGATGAGGAAGGGTGAGATAGAGATTAGATTGGACTAAGTGACCTTTAGGTCCTTTCCAACTCTAAGATTCTATGATTCTAAGGATTGTGAAATTAAAGCAGTTCAGAACTACACATGTAGGGAATGTATAGAAGTTTGGGATGATTCTCTGACAGTTCTTAGGATTGCAGGAGACCTCACATCTTCCACATGTTCCAAATATTAACTCTATCCAAAGTTTTCCTGGTGGGGGGGGGGGAAACCTTGAAGCCAAATGAGATGGCTTCACCTCAGGCCATTCTTTGAGGAGCCCTACCCTGACTGGGCTTTATAATGGCTCAGGAAGACATTAGATTTATAAGCACTGTGAGAGCAAAGTTTGTCTTTTTCCTTTGTATCCCCAGAGCCACTGCCTGGCACTAGTGGAAATGTACTGTTGGTAGAATTTGTGAACTGATCCTGTCATTCTGAAAAGCAATTTGACACTATGCCCAAAGGTATAAAAATGTTACTCAATTGGGGAATTACTAACCAAGCTGTGGCATATGATTGTGATGGAGTACTCTTGTTCTTTAAGAAATGACAAGCCAGATGCTTTCAGAATAATCTTTAAAAACTTACGCAAACTAATGCAAAATGAAATGAAAAGAACCAAAGGAACATTGTACACAGTAACAGAAATATTGTGAAATGAACAACTATAATGACTTAGCTATTCTCAGCAAGCAATAATCCAAAACAATTCCAAAGGACTCATGATAAAAAAATGTTTCTACCTTCAGAGAAAAAACTGATGGAGTCTGGAGGCAGATTGAGGTATACATTTTTTTCAGCTTTCTTCATTATTCTTGCTTTTTTTAATCTGTATTTTCTTTTGCAGCATGACTAATATCAAAATATTTTGCGTAACTGCACATATATGATCTATATCACTTACCTGCTCAAGGAAGAGAAAGAAGTGGGAGGGAGGAAGGGAAAAATTTTGTAACTCAAAATTTTTAAAACTGAATGTTAACATTTTTTATATGTAATTGAGAAAAAATGAAATTAAATTATTTTTAAAAATCACTATTTTTAAAAATCTAATACTAACAAAGCTTGAGGTTCTTTGCCCAAGGATGATTCAAAAGTCCTTTTCCCTCACAATCAAAGAAAAAACTACCTCTCCTCAAGTTCTCAGGATCTTCATGCTTCCCTTACTATTCACTGTTGCCTAATTTTAACCATATAAGGAGAGAGGGCAGAAAATGAAGGAGGAAGATGCAGTAGGAATCATCCCTTAGACAACTTTCCGACTCTGAGTCTAGTTATCCATAAAATGAAAAGTTCGATCTCCAAGGTCCCTTCCAGTTTTAAGTCCTATAACCTATAGAACTAACTGCTTAGAGAAGAAACAAGTGTCCTCTTCAATGAGTTACTGTTCGATAATTAGGACAAGTGAATAAAGGTCTTACTCCAATGGCCCCAACTTTAAAGGGCATTTCTCCTTCAGCTTCACAAAAACTACTGAGCATAACACCTAAATGGGCAGCTGACAGAACTAAAGCTTCCTCCACTCACCTGTGACCACTCAAAAAAGTTACCCTGTCCCTCCATCTTGCATATAACAGAATGGCTTCAATGACTCCAGAGTCTTAGTCATTTCTCCTACAACACACCTCCAAAAGTGCTGAATTTCTTTTAAAAAGGTAGTAGAGAGTTCTGTGAGTTTTTTTTCCCCCCAGATTTTTTGAGATGCTGATCCTAAGTGTGAAAAATTAATGAGGTTTTTTCCTTTGTTTTTGCAAGGCAATGGGTTTAAGTGACCTGCCCAAAGTTATACAGCTAGATAACTATTAAGTGTCTGAGGGTGGATTTGAACTCAGGTTCTCCTGACTCCAGTGTCAATGTCCTATCCACTGTGCCATCTAAGCTGCCCTAAAATTGATGGATATAGTGATCTTTTACTTGACCAACACCTCATTTCCATTCATTTTGTTTTCCTCATTTGTGCCTCCATAATCTATTTAAAATCATTCCTTTGGCTAGTAAATCATTTCAATAGTGTACCACTGTCTCAGTGGTCACCTAGTCCAAACTATCCCTGCAACAAAGTCTCACTGAATAGTGGTTCTGGAGCCTCTTCTTATAGAGGCTTCCTAGTTTAATATCTCCCTCTACCTGACTCATGTCAGCAAGTTATCTGTAACATAGAAACTTGAAGAGTCAGCTAGAGTAAAAATTTAAGTGGTTTGATTTATCTAGCATCACACCAATGTGTGTCGGTGACATGGCTTAAACTTAGGTCATCCAAGCTACCATCCTGTCTCTCCACTGGCCTGATTGTTAAAAAGCCCCTTCTTATACTAAAGTTCTCTATCCCCATAACTTTTACTTATTAGTTGTGCTTCTGTCCTCAAAAACCCCACATAATGTCTAATCCCTCTCCCATTTGCCAGTCATGACATCATAAAAAGATTTGAAGATTGGAGTCAATCAATCACCCTGCTAAACATTTATTAAACTCCTGCTATGGGCCTGGATACAAATACAATAAATGGCACAGCCCTTACTTGCAAAGATCTTACCTTCTAAAGGGAGATATGAGAATATATTTAAATACATACAAAAATAAACATGTATCATTGGATACCTTGGCACCTATTGCCTTAAGACCAAATATGTTACGCTTCCCCCAGAGTTCTCTCTGATCCTTAAAATGGATTAGGAAGAATCTAGGCTCTTCGTTATTTGCTCCAGCTCCCACTAATGGCATTCCCTCAAATAGAGGGGAACTCCCCTACACTCCAGTTCTATATGACCACTGATAGTTGAAATTAGCTTTTACCAAAAAAACCATTTACTTTAAAAATACTAACTGAGTTTCAATAAAGCATAATACCAGTTCCAAATCCAAAGTTCACTTTGGGTTCAATAAGAAGAGGGTTCAAGGGGGGCTTGGATGGGGGTAGGGGATAGAAACGGACAATACAATTACCATTGAGAATGAGGGGATGAATGCCATGTGAGGAACAGAGAAACAAACTATTTGGATAGAATATAGAAGGGTGAGTAAAATACATTGATGCTATAAGATAGGTTAGAGTCAGAATACCTAGGTTCAAAGTTTACAGTTGTCATTTTATTATGATGTAACCTCAAGTAAATAATTTCATCTCTCTGAATTTTGGTTGCTTTCTCAAAGAAATGAGAAGAAGTATCCTAGCAATATCTATCTCACAGGATTGTTGGGAGGAAGTGCTACCTTATGTTTCACTACTTTGCATTTATTTTTATTTAATCTCTTTATTCATCACCAGAAACTGAGTTATTGAAAATAGTACTATCACATAGATTGAAAACTGTATTCAGCCATAGAAAGAATGCTTGCTTCAGATCCAGGAGAAATGGAGTTCAGATCCAAACTGTGCCACTAACTTGTGTGATCATTTCTACATAAAATAAATTCTTTGAGTCTATGAACAGCATCTTTGTTTAAATACCCTCTATCATTCCTTAAATTGAGGATTCTAAACCTAAGGTCTGTGCTGATAACTGTTATCATCAATTTTGGCATAATTTTCTCTCTTGTCATTCTACTGATGCTTGGATCAAGGATAATATTCAACATTGGTTCCCTGCTCTATAAAACCTGACAAGGATGATAAAAGCACTATATAGTTGATGATGATGATGTTTGTGAGAAAAATACATTGAAATCTTGAAAAGTTACATAGTTTAAAACTTAAGGATATGGATTTTCATCAGTGCGTCTACTTCCACTGACGTAGATTGCGAATCTTCTCTCTTGATGGACAGAGCTCATGGGGAGCTATAACTGAAAATTTCCTCTCTCTATGAGCAACTTTATTTAGTTGAACCTTCCCTACAATTAATGAGACATACTCCTCAAATTATAGCCGTGTCATACAGTCCCTTATTGGGACCATGCTGGCAAATCTTACTATCTCAGTCAGATCTGACAGAGCTATACACTAGAAATTTAGCCTTAAAAGCCCAGGGTCATTTATGTGCCCAGAAGTATCCAAGGAGGACTTGAGTGAATGGAGACTTAAATAAATAAATATAAATTACTGAGGAGTACTTTAACTGTAATAGTTATATCAATATAACTATTTGATGCTCCCACATTTCAAACCTGAATTGTCTCTGAATACGTCATGTTTTCCTTGACCCAGACTGCCTCATTTCTGTCTGGAACAACTCTGGATCATAGGATTCAAGCTGGAAGATATCACAAAGATCATGTAACCACCCTACTTAGCTTACAGATGAAGGAATTGAGACCCATATAGGGGAGGTCTTGCCCAGAGTCACATATCTGAGATTCATAACTCCAAATACATTGCTCTTTTTTCTTCTTCCTCTAAACTTACCAATTGCCAAATAAAATGAGTATTACCATACACAAAATAGAAGAGGAAAAAAAAAAAGAATGTACATAACACCTATTATATACAACTTTTTAAAAGTATATAATGAATTCAATTTGCAACTTTCAAAGCTGACCAGATTGTCCCTCCTCTGTCTGTCTCACTATTTCTCTCTCTTTCTCTCCATCTGTCTCTCTCTGACTTTCTGTCACTCTGTCACTCTATCTCTCTCTCTCTCTTAAGTTTTACCTTATTCAGTATCACTACTCTCTAGTTCAAATTTCTCATTAGTTTGTTATCTATCTTCTAGTCTCTCTCCCTCTCTCTTCTTTCTCTCCCCTCCTCCTCCTCCTTCCTCTACTTCTTCTTCTTCTTTTCTTCTTCTTCTTCTTCTTCTTCTTCTCCTTTTTCTTCTTCTTTTTTCTTCTTTTCCCCTCAACTAGAAAGACTGGAATTTAAGAATACCTGGAAGGACCAAGCTATATCAGTTAATGCAATGCAATTTTTATAATTAGGAAAAAACATGAAGATAACAAAATGAAAATATGTGTTTGAAAGTAAAAATTTGCATTAATTGGCATGCTTGCTTTTTCTTATTAATATTCCTCCTTTCTCTCCCCCCCCATTCCTTATGGGGAAAAAGAAGGAAAAACAAATACTTGACTATGCAGTCAAGCAAAATAAATCCCCACTTTGGCTATGTCTGAAATTGTATGTCTCATTCTACAGCTTTAGTCCACCACCTCTCTGCCAAGCAGTGAGTAATGTGCTTCATTATGAGTTCTATGTAGCTGTTGGTCATGGAATTAAACAAAGTTTTTAAATCTTCCAAAGGTATCTTTTTTCTTTATAACATTGTTGAGGTGGGTGCATGATCTTCTGTTTGCAGATGATTGTATACTCAATGCAGCCTCTGAAGCTGAGATGCAACAATATGGATCGATTCTCTGCTAATTTTGACCTAACAATCCTCACCAAGAAAACATAGGTTCTGCATCAACCAGCACCACACCATCCATATGTGGAACCATCAATTGTAGTAAATGGAGAAGCTTTGAGTAGTGTGGACAAGCTCCCTTACCTTGGCAGTGTCCTTTCCAAGGAGGTACACAATGTCAATGAGGCTGGCATTTGCATTGCCAGGGCTAGTTCAATATTTGGGAGCCTCTGAAAGAAAGTGTGGGAGAGAAGATATATTTGACTGACAACTAAACTCTTGAAGGTCTACAGAGCCATTGTGCTGACCTCATTGCTATATGCCTGTGAAACCTGAACAGTCTACTAGCTCCATGCCAGGGAACTAAATCACTTCCATTTAAATTGTCTTAGGAAGATTCTAAAGATCACCTGGCAGGAGAAGATACCAGACACTGAGCTCCTTTCTCAAGCTAAATTGCAAAACATTCAAATGTTACTACAGAGAGCGGCTGATGGACTAGACACGTTCAAATACCAAGTGTATACTTTCCAAAAAATATTATTTTATGGAGAACTCATAAAGAGCTAGCACTCACTGTAGGGTCAAAAGAAGTCATAAAGGGACATATTGAAGGTCTCTCTGAAGAACTTTGGAAGTGATTTTCAGCATGGGAGATATTGGCACAAGGCAACCCATCATGGCCCTCATTAGAGAGGTTGCTGTGCTCTATGAGCAAGGCAGAACTGAAACAGCTCAAAAGAAATGTGAGAACCAACCCAGATGTTCACATAGACTCTTTGTATCTGACCTATGGTAGAGCCTTCCAAGCTCATATTGGTCTGATCAGTCACAGTTGGATGCATTATAATCTAGCGATAATTTAGCAATGTCATTTTGGTCTTCAATAATGAAGGACAAGATATGTTATTACTATATCAAGTCTTCTTGAATTCTACTCACTTTCTTTTTCATCAATTCAGGTTCCTTTCCACGTTATTCTGCAACTACTTCTTTTAATATATTTTATTACATTCACATACCACAATTTGTTCAGCATCTCCCAGTTAATGGTCACCTTCTTTAGTTTCCAGTTTTCAGCCAGAACAGAACAACTGCTATTGTATTCTTGTACATATAGATCCTTTGCTTCCATCTCTGATCTCTTGAGTTATACATCTCCCTATGAATGAGCCATTTTTCCCCATTATGCCAAATGGTTGGGTTGTACAACAGATAGCGTAGAGGACCTAAAGTCAGGAGGACCTGAGTCAAATCCAGCCTCAGACCCTGGGCAAGTCACTTAATCTGTTTGTCTCAGTTTCCTCATCTGTAAAACGAGCTTAAGAAGTAAATGACAAACCACTTCAGCATCTCTACTAAGATGTGTGACAAGTTACTTAACCTTTGTCTATCTCAGTTTCCTCAGCTATACAAAGGGGGTAACAGGAGCACCTAATTCCCAGGATAATGTGAGGGTTATCTGCCAGCTGTTAGTACTTGCCACTCCTCCAAAATTACCCAGAATTTACTGTGTATTTAAAAGGAGTAACATCACATTGTGGATAGAGAACTATCCTTGGAATCAGGAAGATGTGGGTTCAGTTCCCACCTTTGACAGCATACTGGTAGTGTGACCTTGGGCAAATTAAAGTTAAATATTTTTGCCTCATCTTTCAGGGCCTGAGGTATCTCTCTAAGATAAAGTTGCAGAGCAGGTACTAATTTGCTTTGGTAGAGGGAGTTTCCTCATGAGAAACTCCCTGTACTCATAGGTTTAGTATTAAAAATACATGTTGTTTTCTATTTGCTTCTACTTGTGTGTATCTCCCAGAAGAACGTAAGCAATTTGAGGACTGGGCTCTCTCATTTTTGCATTTGTACCCCCCCCCCCCGGGATCTAACACAGTGTCTGAACTACAGTTAACATCTAATAAATGCCTGTTGAATGAAATCTTCAGTTGAAGTCTACCACTCCATTAACAGCGGTCTCTTCAACATCAGCCTGAGTGTTCCCACAGAGCAATATCCCCACACCCATAGCCTGGGTTCACTCATAGCAATCTGCTGGGAGTCTCACTTTTCTGCCTCTAATGTTTACTAAGCCTGCACTTTCCCATTATCTATTGTCCTGGTCAAGGCTAAGGGTAATTTCACTTATAAGATAAAAGCTGACATATCCAGTTAGCACCCAGGCTATTTGGGGCCACTAAATTGTTCCAGGAGACAAGATAACTATAAGCTGTTTCTCCTTGACTGCCCAGAGGTACTTCCTGACTATCCCTGAGGCCAACTGTTTTGTCTTGTTTAGAGTATGCCATTGTTCCCTTGGAGCCAGCAGCCACCTTCCTTACCACTCAGGGTGGATCACATAAAGCTTCTGAATCTGATTGCACCATCAATGTGCAATGGAATCCTGCCCTAGGAACTAAGCACTGCTACCTCTTAAGCCTAGTGAGGTCCCAAACTCACCCAGTGAATTCAAGGAATGGATTTGGCTCTTTGTCTGGAATAGGAGCCAAGCCTTGGCAAAACTGCAAAAGTAAAGAGGATGATGTTTTTCTTCAGGGACACTTCTTTCTCAATGAGTCACCAAACTTAACCTGGTACAAGAGACAGAATACTATACAAACAGGCAAGAGCCCTCCTGTTTCTCATTTTGGGTCTTGTCCTAATACACTGGTGTAATTTGGGGTGAGTTATAGGTGGCAACACAGAGAAGGAGGAAGAGCACTGGATTAGGAATGTGAAGAGTTGAGTTCAAATCCTAGTTCTGTTACTCCTTGAGTGAGTTTAGGCAAGTCATTGTCCCCTCAGGAACTCAGTTTTCTTTCTTTTTTTTTTCTAAGTGAGAAGGGTATTGGGTTGTGAGGCAGTGAGGCTGACTTGCCCAAGATCACCCAGCTAACAAGTATCAAGCGCCCAAAGTCAAATGAGAACTCAGATCTGCCTAACTCTAACCACTGTATTATCCAGCTGCCCCTCAGTTCTTTTAGCTATAAAACAAAATAGATGTATTCTGAACTCTTTTCAAGAGCTAGAATTACTCTCCCAACCCATTTCAGATTCCACTTTGGTTCCAATGTCTGAACCATCATGGTCATCAGTGAGCATTTATTAAGGAACTGTGTATGAAGTATAAAGATGGAATCTCTGTCTTTGAGGGGTTACACACAGATAAAAATGTTCTATCCTCTCCTTTTGAGCTCTCTCTTGAAATTTAAGAGAGTTAGGTGACAAGGAATAGAGTGCTGGTCCTGGAGTCAAGAAAATTCATCTTCATGATGTCAAATCCTATATCAGACAATTGCTATTATTATTATTATTATTAATATTATCATCATCATTATTAGTAGTAGTAGTTATGTGACCCTGGATAAGTTACTTAATCTTCTTGTCTCAGTTTTCTCACCTGTTAAAATGAACTGAAGAAGGAAATGACAAACCAGCATCTTTGCTAAGAAATTCCTAAGTGGAGTCATGAAGAATCTAAAACAACTGAACAACAAATTGAAATTTAGAATCAAAGAAGAATATTATCCAAAGGGACTTCAAAAACATTCAAATTGAAAGTACTTATTTTGCTGATGAGAAAACAGAGACCCAGAAAACGGAAGTGATTTGTCTAAGCTATTATTTACCCCTAATATCACCATGAGCAAGTCACATCACTTCCCTGGGCTTCTTAGCTCATCTGTATAATCAGATAACATTTAAGATCCCTTACTGCTTCAGATCTATGATTCTATGATCACATGAAGCTTAATGGAGTACATAATAGCTAACTGCTTAATAGTCAACATTTATATCATGCCAATATGGTCCAGGCACTGTGCTAAGCACTGTATAATTATTATCTCATTTAATCCTCACAACAACCCTGGAAAGAGGTGGGTTCTATTATTATTCCCATTTTACAGATGAAGAAAGTGAGGCAAATAAGTGACAAGTTAAGGGACTTGTCCAGGTCTGAGGCAGGATTTGAATGCAAATTCCCAGTCTCATGCTCTATTTCTTAACTTTTTTGGAGGGTCATGAATCCCATTGACAGTCTAATAGGCAATCAGGCAACTTGCATTGTGCTAAAAGCTAGGAAAAAAGCAGTTCCTGCCTTCCCAGAGTTTATACTCTAATGTAGGAAGGCAACATATAGAGGGAATTGAAGCGGGGGGGGGGGGGCTACAGAGAAGTACTAAAAGGGATCTGGATGAAAAAATAAAGAGAATCAGAAGAGATCAACAACTGAACAAAACATGAATCATGACCAGCCAGGCCTATTCCCAAAACAGAAGACCCTGGAAAGAATCCCCTGGAAGAAGGGGATTAACATGACAGAAGAATGTTTCAAATGCTGTTGAAGTCTGTGAACCCCTTCTCAGAATTATGATTTCCAATGTATCAAATAAAATGCAGAGTGCTCTAAAGGACAATGATTGTCTTGAGATATAGCAATTGGAAGAATTTAAGTTCCCAGATTAAGAATTCTTGATCCACCTCAGACATTCTGCTATTCTATCATTCACATTGATGTCTTCATGGGAGAGCACTGGAGAGCTGACATGCATTCTAATAATGGATTTCTGGAGCCAATGACCCCATTTTCTGGTGCACTCCCTGGATCAGTCAATGGAAAGGGTCTTTCTAGATTTTAGGGGTGCAAGAGAGATAGTATGCTTTCTATGTCTTTCAAGTCATGGTTTGTTGCCAGTTGCCAGTTAATGCATATGGGTCCTGTCTGTGCCTCACTTAGCTGACCTATAAAATGGGCAAAAAATCCTCAATTCAAACACCTTGTGTGCCATTGATGAAGCATTTGGAAAATGTCAGAACTGGTGGAAGAGAGGGCAGCAGGGAGAGGGAACAGACAGGATGACGTACTCAGCTTAATCCTGCATCCCTCTTGCTTCTTGCTGAGGCAAAGCTTGGACAGAAACAGGGAGATGGGGCATGACGGTGTTTGGACAAGCTGGGGATAATCTTTATTATTCAGAAGCAGCAGGCTATACTTGCACCCATACCTCTGAGCTAACCGGATGAACCTTGGAATTGGGCTGCCTTCCCAGCTGTTCCTTGGAAGATGACTCACTGCCCCACTTGGTGAAGGCTTTTTTTTAATGATACAGGTCCAGGTGCCCACAGAAAAGGACTTTACTTTTCTTGTTTTATTGGGGCTGAGCACACAGCCAAGTTACGAAATGCCGCCCTTTGAATCTTGCTTGGTGATATCCAACCCTGGAAACCTGTTGGACATCAACCACGGCTGTCTTCATCTCTTGATTATCTCTAATAACAATTACTTATTCATTTCCCTTACGTCAGGTTATATCACTCTTCTCCTCCCCAGAATCCAGGCCGGCTCCAGGGCCTGACAGATCAAACAGTGACTACCTGTCTACAATAACATGAAGAGACTCCTAGGCCTCAAAAGTCAACCCAGGAGGAGTTCCCAGGAGGGGGTGGGGGGAGGAGAAGGTTTTGACCCATGAAGTCACCTGGGCATGGCAAATTTGAGTACAAAACATTGAAGGTGTTATTCACTCCCACTTCATTTGGGGATAATCCGATCATAGGATTTACAGCTCAAATAGAGATCCCAGTCCCTCACTTTACAGATGAAGAAACTCAAGGTCATGGAAAGGAGAATTGATTTGCCCAAGGTCAAACATGTGGCAATAAGTAGAAGAGTCAGTATTTAAATTTAGGTCTTTAGATTCAAGAGTCAGTACTGTTCTCCTGTACCATGTGCCCTCCTCACAACAATTCTGTGAGGGAGATGGGCAAATACAGCTATTATCATTTTACAGTTAGGGAAACTGAGGCTCAACAATATTAAATGCCTTCTGCAACACAAGCTAACCAGTTGATGGCCCCTTTAATATTATTACCTTCCATCTATCTTCAACTTATCCTATACACATTTTGTATCTTTATAGCTATTTTTATGTTTCCTTTCCTATTAAAGTGTGAGTTCTTTAAGAACTCTGTATCCTCCAACTTTTAACAAAGTGCTTGGCCCATGACCTTGATGCTTAATAAATGTTTGTCGGGGGTGGAGCCAAGATGGCATGAAAGCAGCATTTCCTGGGAACTCCTTTCCCCCAAAACTCCAAAGGTCAACAAATGATGACTCTAGCCAAAATTTAGAGGCGCAGAACCCACGGAAAAACTGAGTGATACATTTTCCCAGTCCAAGATAACTTATAAGCTCCATGGGAAAGATGTGTTTCACCAGGACCTGGAGTGGGAAAAAGCCCCAGTCACAGAGCAGCCCTGAAACAGCTTGAAGGGACAGGGAGAGAATTCTGCTACACCAGAATGAGTGTGGAGTGAGAGAATACCAACTTCAGAATCTGCAGTGAGAATCTGGAGAAAGCAGCCTGGACCCACAGAGATGGTAAGGGGGCCAAGGAAGACTGCAGGGATTTCTCTGCTCTCCCTCAGGGTAGGACTCTGCTGTTTGCCTACACTCAGATCCAGATTGCAGTTCAGGCTTCCATACTAAGACAGCCAAGCAAGACTCCTCCTTACAGCTCCAAGAAGTAAAGGGGTCATCTACATATCAAAGCACAGGTAAGAGAGCATAAGACCTTGGAGGAATAAAGGTCCCAGTGGGGTATCCCTCTCCCAAAAAACCAAGGCCTTGGAAGTGCTGTTGCTTGGTCTTGAGCTGAGGAAATGAGTAAACAACAGAAAAAGAAGAATCTGACCATAGAGAATTACTTCAGTCCCATGTAAGATCACAACACCTATTCAGATGACAACAAAATTGAAGCTTCTGTATCCAAAACCTCCAAGATTAAACAGAAAATGGACTCAGACTATGGATGAGCTCAAAAAAAATGACTTTGAAAAGCAATTAAGGGAGGTGGAGGAAAAATTGGGAGGAGAAATGAGAGTGATGGAGAAAAATCATGAAAACCAAATCAACAATTTGGTGAAAGATATACAAAAAAAAAATACTGAAGAAGATAATATGTTAAAATAAATATATTTAGGCCTAATGGAAAAAGTAAGACAAAAGGCAAATGAGAAGAATGCCTTAAAAAAGCAGAATTGGGGGGGACAGCTAGGCGGTGTAGTGGATAAAGCACCGGCCTTCGAGTCAGGAGTACCTGGGTTCAAATCTGGTCTCAGACACTTAATAATTACCTAGCTGTGTGGCCTTGGGCAAGCTACTTAACCCATTTGCCTTGCAAAAACCTAAAAAAAATTAAAAACAAACAAAAAAAAGCAGAATTGGTCATCTGGAAAACAAGATAAAAAAGGTCTCTGAAGAAAATAACTCCTTCAAATGCAGAATGGAACTAAAGGAAGCTGATAACTTTGCAAGAAATCAGGAAGAAATAAAACTCTTCCCAAAAAAGCCAAAAATTAGAAGAAAGTGTGAAATATCTCTTTGGAAAAACAACCAACCTAAAAAACAGATCCAGAAGAAATAATTTTAAAATTACTGGGCTCTCTGAAAGCCATGATTAGGAAAAGATCCTAGACTTCATTTTTCAAGAAATAATATAGCAAAATTTCCCTGAGACTCTAGAAGCAGAGGATAAAATAGAAATTGAGGGAATTCACTGGTAACCTCCTGAAAGAGATCCCAAAAGAAAATCTTCCAGGAATATTATAGCCAAATTCCAAAATTCCCATATCAAAGAGAAAATTCTAAAAGCTGCCAGAAACAAACAATTCAACTATGAAGGTTCCAAAGTCAGGATTACACAGGATCTGGCAGCATCTACATTAAGAGCTCATAGAGACTGGAATATAATATTCCTGAAGGCAAAAGATCTTGGTTTACAACTGAGAATCAACTACCCAGCAAAACTGAACATTCTCTTTCAGGGGAAAAGATGGACTTTCAATGAAACAAGGGACTTTCAAACTTTCCTACTGAAACAACCAGAACTGAGCAGAAAGTTTAATCTCCAAGTACAGAACTCTGGTGAACCAAAGAGGGGGTGGATGAGAAGGACTATGAGGAATTTAATGATATTGAACTGTCCGTATTCCTGCATGAGAAGAAGATATTGATAACCCATATGAACTTTCTTATTTATAAGAGCTGCTAGAAGGAGCATATATAGACAGGACACAGGAAGGTGCAGAATATAATGGTATAATACAGTAAAAAGATGAAGGCAATGGGTGATAAAGAAAAGTACTGGGAGGAAGGGAAAGGAAATGAAGAAGAAGCTAAGAAATTTCACATAAGAGTCAAGAAAAAGCTTTTTCAATGGAGTGGAAAGGGGAAAGGCAAGGGGGAATGAGTGAGCCTTCATTCTCATCAGAAATGGCTCAGAGAGGAAATAACATACACATTTGAAAGGGTGAGGAAATCTATCTTACCCTAGAGAAAAAAGAGAAGAAAGGAATGGGATAAGGAGGAATGGGGGGAGGGAAGGGGGGAATAGGTGATAGAAGAGAGGGAAAATTGAGGGAGAGGGTACTCAGATACAGCACACTTTTGAACAGGGCCAGGATGAAAGGAGAGAGAGAGAGAGAGAGAGAGAAAGAGAGAGAGAGAGAGAGAGAGAGATGAGAATGGGGAGGAATAGAATGAAGGTACAGCTAGTAATAATAACTGTGGGAAAAATATTGAAGCAACTTCTCTGGTGGACTTATGATAAAGAAAGCAACTTAACCAGGAGACAGTCATTGCAATCTGAACACAGACTGAAATACATCTTTTTCTCTCTCACTATTCTTGAGGTTTCTCATTTTCTTGGGGGGGGGAAGGGTTACTCTTATAACAAAATTATTGTAGTAATAGTAATAATAATAATTGAAGTTCACTTGCGAAAAAATAAATGTATAGATAGATGGATAAATAAATAGATAGATAAATGGGTAAATAAATAAATAAATGTTTGCTGATTGATTCAAAACTGACTTCACAATCTTCTGACTCTTTTCACACTCTTGGGTCTTGATTAGAACCAGCTCAGAGTGTGATAGCAACATCTCATTCTCCTTTCCTTATTTCCTTTTCACCTCCATTTTCAGTTATTTGGAATCTTAAAACATTCCTAAGTCATTTCTCTTCTCAACCTTTTCTCCACTCAGCCTTTGCCAGACTGATCACTTTGATATGATATACCTCTAAGAATGGCTTTGTCCCCATTGACTATTGGGTTTCATTTCCTGGTTCTCATTCCTGTGACAAACCTCTCTTCATCACATCAAATTCCTCAGACATTTTGCCATTCTCTCTATTCACATTGATTCCTTAATGGCGGAATACTGGAGAATTAGTTCATTGATCTAAAAAAGATTAAGAAAATCCTGATTGAGTCCAACCAATTTCAATCAAATTAAATTAATTTTTTTATTTATTTATTAGTGTTTTATAATTAGTTATAATGTGATAAGTTATAGTAATTATTAATTAAATAAAAGGATTTGGGCTCAAATTCTCACTTTGATACTTCTGTACAATCTTGTAGTTAATCTTAGAACTTTAGGATTAGAAGTGAATCTTCCAACTTCCTTGTTTCATAGATTCAGAAACTAATCCATAAAATATAGGAGGGCCCAGAAGGCAATGACAAACCTGGGATGAGAACCTCCTGACTAGTGGGATTTTTTAAATCACATTTTGCTTTCCTTAGCTAAGTCCATATGAAATCACAGTCTTACTGGACATAAGGAATGTCTACAGTAGTGGTTCTCAAAATAGGTTTAGTCTTTGAACTGTGGTGGGAAAAGTAAAGGATTTGAAATAAAGGCTCAATTAAATTAAACTTATTTATTATTGATTTATAATAAATTATAGAATTTTATAATTAATTATAATCTGATAATTATAATAATTATTGATTGAAGGATTGGAATCAAATCCTCACTCTGATACTCATGTATGATCTTATAGTTATTTTCTCTGAGCTCCAGACTTTTTATTTACAAAATGAGAGAATGAGACTAAATGATTTCTAAGGCACTTTTTTTTTTTTAGGTTTTTGCAAGGCAAATGGGGTTAAGTGGTTTGCCCAAGGCCACACGGCTAGGTAATTATTAAGTGTCAGAGACCGGATTTGAACCCAGGTACTCCTGACTCCAGGGCCGGTGCTTTATCCACTGCGCCACCTAGCTGCCCCTAATAATTAACTCTTGATAAAAGTCATATGTCACCTTATTTGTGTTTCATGCAAAGCAGCACTATTATACTGTGGTGGGTAAGATCATTTTTAAATAGTGAAAAATGGGGGTCGCTAGGTGGTGCAGGAGATAAAGCACCGGCCCTGGAGTCAGGAGTACCTGGGTTCAAATCCGGTCTCAGACACTTAATAATTACCTAGCCGTGTGGCCTTGGGCAAGCGACTGAACTCCATTTGCCTTGCAAAAAAAAAAAAAAAAAACTAAAAATAAATAAATAAATAAATAAATAAATAAATAAATAGTGAAAAATGGAAATCATGAGGATGTCTAAGGCACAGTAGTTAGAGCACTGGAAATAGAATCAGAAGACAAATTCAAATCTAGCCTCTGATACTGTGTGACTCACAGCAAGTCTTGGTTTCCTTAATTGTAAAATGGGTATATTAATATACCTACCTCAGAGGGGTTTTGTGAGGATCAAGTGAGATAATATTTAAAAATCACTTAGCATAATACCTGGCATGTAATAGGTGCTTAATTTATTTCCTTTCTTCTTTCCTTCCTTCCTTCCTTCCTTCTTGCTGCCTTCCTTCCTTCCTAGGGATCATTTGTCTAACCAAAGTATTCTATAGATTAAATATTTTATAGAATCTTTTGATTTAAAAAGACCTCCAGGGTAATGTATTGCAACTAGTACCTGAACAGGAGTAGCTTCTAAATCTGAGTACAACCTTTTCTTGAACCCACTGCCCCCAGAAGCCTATTATTCTGCTATTGGATGGTATGGATTTTTAGAAGTTGTTCCTCAGATCAAGCCTAATCTTCTTGTCCCAGTTTCTACCCACTATTCCTTGGCCTTCTAGGACCAAGTCTAATCTTTCTTGGATGTGACAATCCTCTTTATATTTGAGGTCAATCATAATGTTTTCCCCTCAGACTTTTCTCATTCAGGCTAAATTTCCCTAGGTCTTTTATGTAACATCATAGCAAGACCCTTCAATCATGCATGTCTTCCTTTGGAAATGGTAACTTATCAGTGTCATTGCTTTAAGATGAAACCCAGTATTAAACACAAAATTCCCAGGATCAGTCTAGACACAGAAGGTTATAAGAGAACTATCACCTCCCTCATCCTGGATCCATACTAGGCTTCTTTTAATGCAGCCTAAGATTACACCAGTTTTCTTGGCTATCATCTAACATTATTGACTTATTTGAAGCTCTCAGTTCACTAAAATGCTCAAATACTTTCTTCAAATGAATTGTTCTGTTATCACAATCCTCCTCAGTCTTATGAAGTTGGTCTTTGAAGCCAAGTGTGAGACTTCACATTTATCTCATTTAGGTTCCATCTCAATTAGATTCAGGGCAACATTCTAGCCTTTCAAGATGTTTTTGGATCCTGACTCTATTATTCAGTATGTTAGCAATCCCTCTCACCTCTGGCTCATCTAGAAATTTGATTAGTATACCTTCTACTCCTGAACCAAATCATTTATAAAAATGTTAAGCAGTTTTTTGCCTGAGGCCCAACACTAGAAAAGAGAGGCAATGGGGCTGTAGAGATTCTACCTAGAACATCACCTCAAATGAAGTGGTAGATATAATTTCACCATGCCATCAGAAATAAGAGAGAAAAGTTGAAGGCACAATCAGGGTAAAAGATCAGAGCAAGTGATTTTCAGGGACTGAAGGAAATGAGTTCAAACTCAATAGAGTCTATTTCTTTTTTTCCCTTTAGGAAATTCCCAGGACAGGAACCAGAACAGGCTATACTAGACAAAAAAGCTGAGATAGTCTTGTCATGAAGCTTTGGGAGAAGGAAGGGTCTATCCATTAGCAAAGAGGAAAAACTAGAAAGTGAAAGATGGAGAAATCTCTTTAGAAGACTGAATCACAAAAATTTTCAAAATAAAGACCTCAATAAAAGTCTATGGCACAATCAGATAAATCAATAGAGATGTTATAATCAAAATGAATTTTAAATCCACAAAGAGATCACAAATCTCTTACCAAATATTAAAATAACAAGAAAAAGGAACTAATAACTGATGAAAAACAAAATCCCAAGCTCTCCCAAGAAAGTATGTCAATAACCATAAACTTCAGGATGATTCAAAAGAGAAATGAAATCCATAAAAGAAGACATTAGTAGTGAATACAGGAAAAAATTTAGTCTTCAGTGAAGAATTAGAAAATTCAATTATAAGATAAGAAAAAAATTAAATGAATGATGGAGGATCCCTTTTAAGAATTAATAAAGAAGTTAACAAATTTATGTGCAAAAATATAGAAGCTGAAAAAAGTTCAGTAAAAATGAAAAAAAAAAATAAACCTGCACACTGTAATCCAGGAAATAAAGAAAACTGCTAAGAATATCTGAAAATAGAAAACAAAGCATCATTTAAGAAATCTACAAATCTCTACCACAAAAAAAAGAAAATATGCTTCAAATTTCATGACTTCTTGTGAGCAAGTTCAACGATTTCAATAATGAACAAAAAATTTTACAAGTGAAGGGAAAGAAATCTGAATAATATAAGATTATTCTATAATCTCTAGGAATCCTAGGAGGAAATGGAATAGTATAGTCTAAAGAAAGAGTTTAAATTGCATTTTCCAAAGGCAAATAATCAATAAAAATAGTATTTGATTAATTCCTGCAAAAGGAATCAGATGCAAGTAGAACATTATACTTATAGATGTATCAAATAACAAAAACACATGAATGACAAATGGATAATTTCTCAAATGAAGATTAAATAATTAAATAAATTAACAAATTATTTGGGAAAGGAAGGAAAGAGAGAGAGAGAGAGAGAGAGAGAGAGAGAGAGAGAGAGAGAGAAGCACAGGAACAGATATAAAAACAGAGAGGGCAAAAAATAAATAAAAACCTGTTAAATAGTATACTGCCAAGCACAGATCTTTGAGGCTACTCACTGGAGACCTCCTTCAGGGTTGACATATAAATCACTAATGATTACACTTTGGGTTCAACCATTCAACAAATTTAGAATACTCTTATTATCATCTAGTCTATATCTCTCCATTTTTTTCAAGGAATAGCATAGAAAATATTCAAATGATGGAGTAAAACTATGTAAACTTTGTATGCAGAATTCTTCTGATTTACTGATCTAATAATCCTGTCCAAAAAGTACATATTTTTTAGACTTCAATGATCTATTCTTAATGAAACCATATTAGCTCTTGTCGATCACAATTTCATTCACTTAATCTTCTGTTTAATAATCAGTTCTAGACTTTTACCAAGAGTTAAAGTTAGGTTAAGATGTTATTCAGAAAATGAGCAAGAGAAAGAGACAAAGAGAAAGACAGAGACTAAGAGACACAAAGATTAAAAACAGAGATATTCCTTTGGGAGGAAAAGAAGAACAAAAAAGGTAAATAGCACAAGACTGAGCACCAACCTCAGAGGCAATTCCCTGGAGATCTCTTTCTCCATGTTGATATGGAAATCATTAATGACTACATTAATGAGTTTTAACCATTCAAAGAATTCAGAATACAACTATTATCACCTATTTCATATCTTCCTATCTTTTTACTAGTGAATAGCACTTATTCATATGATTGAGTCAATCTAGGCAAACAGTATCTAAAAAATTTCCCTGATTTACCAGCCTGACAACCCTGTCAAAAAAATAAAGGAAAAATATTTAGACTTTTGTGATCCATTTTTAATGATTCTTGGTGATCATTGCTTCCTTCACTCGATCTTCCCTTTAATTCACACTTCTCGATGTTTACCAGGAATTGAAGTCAAGTTCACTGATAACAGTTATGCAAACTCTGTTTTCTACCCTTTTTTGAAAATGTGATCTTTTTCTTTCTTCATTTCTGGAGTCCTTTTCCCTTTCATTTGAAATTCCAAAGATCATTGACAATGATTAGGAAATCTTCCACAGTTTTCTGTGCCCAATGAGTAGTTCATTTTTTCCTCTAGTAATTTGAACTCAAAGTATAGCTGGAAAAACAATGACTGGAGTCCGAGGGAACAGATTAAAATCCCTTCTCTGCCCCTTCCTTACTCGCTACCTGAGTGACCCTTGACAAGTCACCTTTATCATCTGTAAAATGAAGAAATTGTATTAGTTGACCTTTAAAGCTCCTTTCAAGTCTAGATCTATAATCCAGTGATCAAGGACAGCAAGACATATGAGGTCACAGACCTAGAGCTGAGACCGTGAAGAAAGTAAGCTCCTGCTTATCTGGGTATTCCTTCAATTTTAGACAAGACAACACCCAAACAATCTCAGATAGAAGTATCTACTATGTTCTTATAAAAGCAGTCTCCAGGGATAGATCTTTTATTGAATTGGATCAAGCAAAGTACTTGATTCCAGCAATCTGGCTTTATGTCCTAATTCTGTCATACATGAACTTATAGGCAAATAGGTGATACAACCTGGGCTTGGAGTCAGGAAGATTTGAGTGTTTATCCTCCCTCAGACACCTACAGCTGCATCATGACCCTAGGCAAGTCATTTATACTCTCTCAGTATCATCTGAAAAAATGAGGAGCAAGATAACACGAAGTGGGAAAGACATTGTTTTGGTGACAGGATAATTAGGCAAGAAGGATGGCATTCCAAGGTAACTGGGATTCTTTTGACATTGATTAGTCACATCCAAAGTCCCCTACAACTCTAAATATATGATCCAATGTCGTCATTTCATGTTTGAGATTCAGTTTGCTCGTCTATAAAGTGGAAATAATACCTTATCCTCCCACCTACCTCACAACATTGTTGTGAGAATCCGTTGAGAAAAGGTATGCAAAAGTGCTTTGTGATCACATAGTTTTATTGACATATCAGTATCAAGGCTGTTTAGACTTTACAGGAAGTTGTGCCTTTTTGGAAATACTGTTTGTACTTTTCTTTGGATGATCTCCTTGAAACCATATTAATTACTCATATTAAATCACTCCTAGTGTTGAGTCCTGTGAGATCATTTCAGTGGCTTCTACTAAAGAAACCTAGCTCTATGGGGCCCAACCTCATGATTTAAATTCTTATCTTGGAATGCTAACCTCCTTACCTAAGTATCCATACTCGCCAAAGCAATTTTTAATTCCTTTCCTTCTGAATGTCAGCCAGTTCTGTCTGAAGCTCCCTTGGGGAGGCATACTAAGTTATCACTTACATCTCCCTCTGCTGAAGAGCTCTCTCTCTCTCTCTCTCTCTCTCTCTCTCTCTCTCTCTCTCTCTCCCTCCCCCTCTCCCTCTCCCTTTTTCTCTGCCTTCAGGATCACAAAGACAGGCTCACAGAATTTCAGCATTAGAAGAAGTCTTAGCAGTCATAGATTCCAAGGCTTACCCAAATAGAATTCCTGCCAATAGCACTGCCTCTGCTTAAGGTCCTCCAAGGACCTTTTAAGTAATGTTATTTATTTGCTTTTCAACAATCAGTTTTAGGAGCAGCTAGGTGGTGAAGTGGATAGACTGTTGATCCTGAAATCAGGAAGACCTGAGTTCAAATCCAGCCTTTGACACAAAATACTTGGTTAGCTGTGTGACCTTGGGCAAGTCATTTAACTCCGTTGTCTTGCAAAATTCAGCAATTATTTTTGGGGAAGTTTTGAGTTCCACATTTTCTCCCTCCCTCCATGTCCTCCTTCCTCCCCTAGACAGAGAGTAATCTAATAAAGGTTATACAAGTATAACTATATTAAACATACTTCCATATTATTCATATTGTGAAAGAAGAACCAGAACAAAAAGGAAATAGCCACAAGGCAAATAAAATAAAGCATGAATTTTAAAAATTAAAAATAGTATGTTTTGGTCTGCATTCACACTCCCAAATTCCCTCACTGGATTGACTTTGATTAAAGCACTGCTGAGAAGAGCAAGTCCATCAAAGTTGAACATCTATACTGTTAATAAGTACAATGTTCTTCTGGGAACCCATCGTTCTTAAGACAATCCAATTTAGTATGGAAAAGCTTTAAGTAATGGGAAGTTTTTCCTCATGTCAAATGGACAATGACTTCTTTGCAACTTTTATCTTGGTAAAATTTGCATCTATTTACTGAAGCTTAGACTCATTCTTTGCTAAAAAAGCAATGCAAATTCCCCAGAGATTTAATTAATCCAAGGAATTAAGTAAATCAACAAGCACTTAATAAACCCTTACTATGTTGGGGGTAGGGGTGAAGAGAATTCACCTCTAGAGAGGACTAGCATCCCTTGTATTAAGTCTTGATAAGCTCTTTTCAGAGCTATTCATCCATCTTTGGTGACCACCTTTGTTCAACTTTCATATCAACTGTAGCAGGAGCTGTGGCCACACCCCAATAAACTGTAGATGGGCTAAACTTGGTGGAGACTTACCCCTTGGTGACTAAAGTGAAGACATCTCCTACGGAATGGGCAAATAAGAACAATTTGTTCCAATGGCCATGAAGGCAGCTGATGCAGATACTGTTGGTGAAACATTGAAGACATCAAGTTCAACCTCTCCATTGTCAGTTGTCCTGATTTGTTCTACTGCTGGGCTTTGATGACTCTGAAAGAAAAAGTCAACTTTGTGCAACTCTGCCTCACTTAAACCCAATTCCCAGAGGGGCCAAGACATTATCTATGATGTCACTAGTCCTCTTCAAAAATGAAGGATAAACAATAACTATGTTCCAGACACTGTCTAAGCCTAAAATACAGAGAAAGGCAAAAAATTATCAGTACTCCCAAGGAGTGTATATGCTAATGAGGGAGAATGGATACAAACCAGGTACACATAAGATTCATACAAAATAAGATGACAATAATCTCAAACAGACTTGAACTGTTGATTACTAAGGTAACTTGCTATTCACTTAAATAAGTTTTGAGTAACCATCCCAGGTGTTCACAAAGACTATTGTGCCCAACCTGTGGTAGAGCGTTCCAAGCTCATATTGGTTTGATCGTCCACAATCAAATACACTGTAGCTTGTCTCTAACACAGTGAGGTTGTTTTGGTCCTCTTCAATATGAAGGACAAGAACCAACCAATCCACCAACCAATCCTATTTACCTCAGTATAAAAGTCCAGTGTATGAAGAATCAATGGCATCTCATATTTGATAGATGCCTTACAGCTGGGATTTTCCTCCAGGTCTTATTTCCACCTTCCTCTGGATTCCAAAGCCAAGTCCCCTCTACTGCTGGTCCATTCTGGAACTCTCTTGAGGGCTCCCCTGTAGAACTAAAGTTCCCTACGGCCCACTGACCATGGAATGTCTCTTTGTAAAGCCCACCTCCCTTCTCCCTTTAATGAGATCTTCCTGGAGTCTCCATTTATAGAAGAGTAAAGATGGACATGCCTCATTTTATTCCCTATCCTTCTCCACTTCTGGAACTCAAAGCCAT
Organism: Macrotis lagotis; assembly: GCF_037893015.1. Lineage (NCBI taxonomy): Eukaryota > Metazoa > Chordata > Mammalia > Peramelemorphia > Peramelidae > Macrotis > Macrotis lagotis. The sequence continues at coordinate 589,029,930 of NC_133666.1, read as the reverse complement.
ACTCTTGCCAGTTACCTCCTACTGCCCCACACTCCTCAACCTTGCTTGGATCCCTTGTGAGTATTATTACCACCATTAGAAATTAAGCTACTTACTTTTACAGCATGACTAATGCGGCAATGTTTTTCATGACTATACATTTTTAACCTATTTCTTGCTTTCTCAATGATGAGGAGTGGGGAGGGAGGAAGGGAAAGAATACAGAACTTGAGGTTTTAAAATTTTTAAATTTCTTTTTGTTTATAAGGAGGGAGGGAATAAAAGAAAAAGAAAAAATAAATTAAACTACTTGAGGGCAGGAACCATCTTTCTTTTTAACTTGTATTTGAGTCTCCTTTACTTAGCACAGTCCCAGCAAACAGTAAGCATTTAATAAATGCTTATTTCTTTCCTTCTCTCCATCAGACACTAAGATGATGAGAAACATCTAGCAGAACCAATATCATAACCTTTTTAGAATATTCTTTCTATAGTCACACGATTGTTATGTGATCTTTTGTTAAATAGTACATGATACATAAGACTTTAATTAATTCCAGTTCAGAGACTAAAGACCCAAGTCAAGCCTGGTCTAGAACATTTACCCTATTGTATTGATTCTGCCTGCTGAGACCAAATAGAATAAATCTAATCTTTTTCCACATGGCAGTGCTCATAGCATGACAGAATTGAAGGTAACGGAAAAATCAAACCAAACAGCAACTATAAGAAATCATTTTAGAAAACACAGTTCTTTGTCATAGCCTGGAAACTTACCTTTGGCTGGACATAGGTTATTTGTTTGTTTCTTCATTTCAATAGGTGTCACAAAAAGAACATTGCATTTTAGGTCTGAAAACCTGAGAAGAATTGTTTTCCCTCTCTGGAACTCAGTTTCTTCCTGTATAAATAGTGGGGATGAACTGAATGATATCCAAGGTTCCTTATTGGCTTAAAATCCAGAAATCCTATTTCAGCCAGATCTTTTAGCAAAGGGGATCATGAAAGATTCAGGGGATAATATTTGAATTAGGTTTTAACAGAGGGCATATTCCCCTAAGTTTTGTGAGGAAATAGGGAAAATGTTTTCACTTTTATTCTTAACCAAATCTTCAATATGATATTCCTTAGGAAAAGTCAATTGATATTAATTAGTTAAATGGTACCAGGGCACTAATGAAGTGGAAAGAGTGGTATCAGGAATACTTGAGTTCAAAATTGGTCTCAGATACTAATTGTGTAATCTTGGACAAGTCACTTAACTCTTTTTTGCCTCAGTTTCCTCATCTGTAAAATGAACTGGAGAAAGAAGTGGCAAACCACTCAGAAAGAGTCAGACATTGTGGAAAATAATTAAAGAACAAAGCAACAACTGGCAGAGAATTTGTAGAGGGAAGATACATTGGAATGAATTTGAGTCAAAAGTATTAGAAATAGACACCCCAAATCCCTCAGAGGTACCACTTAGAATCTTAAGGGGGAGATGTGGCCAATCTCACTCAGGGAGAATGAGGTCAGAGTAATCACTGCATACCAGGCTTCCATTGAAATAAGATTGGGTCCTTCACATTTGTGGGGACCCCTAGAAAGATTCTCTGAACCCAATTTTCTTCAAGTGCAGGAAAACATATCAGAATTATAACTTTCATGAGAATGATGCCTTTTCTAGAGGCACTGATCTTCTTCCCTCGGAGGACTCCCATTCACTCTTTCTTGCAACAACCACTATCTCTACACCTCTCCTTGAACTCTTTCAGAGGTACAAGGTACACATGTCACCATGCAACAACTGAACCCACAGCTCTGCTGTCCTCCACACTGCCACACCCTGTTGCCCTCTGTGCCCACCTTCAGATGAATCTGCCCCAGGTGCAGTTTCAGTGAGTTATGACTCTGAGTAATATTGCCCTATTTACCTCACAGGGTAAATGCTCTATAAACTCGAAAGTTCTATATCAATCTATTGTTATCAAACATTTACTGAGTCCCTACCCTGGGCAAGACACTGCAGGGAGTTCAAAATGAAGAAATTACAGTCCCTGTGTCTAGGAACTCACAAACCCTCAGGGAACAAACTCACATTTTAAAATAATGGGAAGCAGGTTAAAAAATGCAAAAAAAAACGTTGACAATCAGAGACCATTTCTGACATATTTTCCTGTTACCTTCTCTGAACCTCCAGGATCTCTCTCCACCCACCTAAACAATCTCTTCCCCCCCTTTTGTTTGGAAACTTACAGAGATACCTATAGCTAGCTCCTATTTTTAAATGAGGTTAGTGGGGAGCAGGCGGGCATGTAGTTAAGGGAGAATGAGGTAAAGACATTTGTGTTCATAAGTAGATACATACTCCAGGTAACCCTGGAGTCCTTTTTAATAAACCAACTCTGCCTGGTTGTCCAGGAAATGTGGCTGATAGGTTGGGCTATCTGATTCTCTAGGGTTAGTGACAACGGTATGGATTGCCCCAGGAGTTGGACAGCTTCCAAGTCAGGATGTACACACACACACACACACACACACACACACACACACACGTGCGCGCACACACACGCACACACATATGCACTTACTCAAAGATATGAGGACATAGGATTCCTCTTATATATCTGTAATGATACTTTTCCATTCCTACTTCACAGAAAAGTTAGGAAGAGGGATGAAATAGTAAGTGAAAGTACTTTGAGCTTTCAAGAAGAAAGAAACCATAAAAATCTAGGGTATTATTACTATCCTTATTGCATAGTCCTAAATTACTAAAAGGATCTGTCCCTTAGTACATGAGAAATCATTAACTTATTCTGCAAAATAGCAACCCACTCATCTTTTTTTAATTATTCATTTCTCTTATGACAGATAAGCTATATTCTCATCCTGTGAAACTCTCCTTGAATCATTCCTGCCTATCAGTACTCCCCTCACTATGGGCGTTTCTCTTATTCTCCCACAGTCCCACACTCTATTACTCCTACATCATTAGGAAAGATTTTTGCCCAAGGTAAACTCATGGCTGATATTCAAAGGACTGTGCCATTCCTTCGTTTTCTATTCCCTCCCACTACAGAATCCTCTTAGCATCTCATGGTATGGTGAAGCAGGATAGGGAACCCTCAATCTATTGATTATGCTCCTTTTTAATCATTTTAGTCCTTTACTTATTTTGTTCTTTTACCCTTTAGCACCTTCAGCCAGTACTTTGTCCTCACAACTTTTCAAGATTCCATTGTTACTTCTTTCCTCAGCTCAAAGTCTAGCTTCTTCCAAAAGGCAAAAAAGGCATTTAATAATACAGAATATGAACTTAGAGAATGCTTGATCTAGCCTAAATCTCACAGATGAAATCCCAGAGAGCTTAAGTAATTTTGAATCCTAAGATAACAAACATGGAGCTGATAGGGATCTCAGAAGCCAGCTGGCCCAATACTATTAGTTCACAGATAAGAAAACTAAACCTTCAGGAAGATAAGTGACCTGTCCAACATTACACAGGTAATGAGCAGCAAAAGTGAGAATTGAACTCACAACATGTGTTGTGTTCTTTTCAATATATTACACTGTCTCTTTCAGGATTTTAACCCAGGTTCTTTAGGTTCCAGTTTTAACACTCTTTCCACTGTACCGCATAACAGTATAGATTAAGATATTGATTTATTATATGAAAAGCTCTGTGTTAGACTCTCAGGTTAAATGGAATTTGGGGAAGTCAGTTGTTAACTAGGAGAGGAAAATGAAATAATATGAGTATGTTGTCTCATGATAAATGAATTAAAATGAAGGATTTCATGAAATTTGAGGGGGGGTCATTAAAATCTGGGGGATCATGGAAGATTTCATGTAGGGATATGAAATTGCATTTGAATTGGACGTTAAGAAAGGGGAGAGTATGCACCCCCCAAGTGTTTGTGGGGTTGGAGAATGTACTTCTGTTCTTGCTATATCTTCAAATAAAAATAAAATCCAATCAATATTACTTAGCTAAATGGTCCTAGGGCACTAGTCTTTGGCAGATCAGTGGAGAGGGAAGAAGTCACACTGGAATGAGAACTTGAGTCCAAAGCATTAGAGAATGGATAAACCAATAACTCAGGATCTGGTATCTTAAAGAAAAATGTACCTAATCTTACTCAGGAAGAGTGGAGTACTCATTACATGCAGGGATTCATCTAGAATGAGGTCAAGATCTTCACATTTGCAGGTACCCCTACAGAGATTCTTTACTTGGAAATTTCATTATTGGATATCTTAATTTGTGAGATTCCTAGAAAAATGAAGAATTATCTCCCTATCTTCATTTGAGGTTTTAAATGTAAAGAAATTTTTTCCTGGCATTTCCCTAATAAGTCAGTTCATGTTGAAATAAATTTCACAAACTGTTGAATTTGTTGAATTTTTAAGGACTCATACTTCCTGTATTCCTGAGTCCTGTTCAAGTGTTGCTATTGAGATTAATATGGGAAAGAAAAATAGACTACATCACTAAAATGTCTTCTTGAGAAATGTTGACTATTTTCTTTTTAATTCACATTTAGGGGTGGCTAGGTGGCACAGTGGATAGAACACTGACCTTGGAGTCAGGAGTACCTGAGTTCAAATCTGGCCTCAGACACTTAATAATTACCTAGTTGTATGGCCTTGGCCAAGCCACTTAAACCCATTACCTTCTAAAAAAATTCACATTTAAATAATAAGTCTGCTGACCTTATTGTGAATTTCTCATCTGCTAGAAACTCATAGAGTTGAATTTGTCTGCTTAGCTTAAAAACCGCAAGAGAAAAATCCTTAGTACTTCATTCCTTTTCTTCAGCATCTGATCTTTATAACATTAGAAAAGTGAGGTGTCCCTCCATGAGAAAGTGAGGTAAATTGATTTGCTATATTATATAATGCATTTTGTGTTCTTAAAGAATGTTAACTATTATTAATTTAAAAATTAAGGAAAAGGAACAAAGGCTTTACCTCTTTTATAATGCCACCAAGGGTATTCACTGTTTAGAATCATAGAATTTTAGGATTTTTAAAAGACCTTTCAAGTCATCTATTCCAACCCCTTAATTTTACAGAAAAGAAAATAAGTCCAGAACAAATTAGGTGACTTGACAAAAATGGCACAGCAAGTTTCTGATAGTCACAGGTATGGTGCCTTCATCTTTAGATTCCTGATGTAGTATTTTTGCCACAGTTTCATGCTGATGCGCAATAATATTATTATATCAATAAAATTTTGAAAATTAAGCCCAGGTTGTTTTTTCAACTGAGAGACTTGGGTTCCTAGTTATAGGGAAGAAGAAGATGATGGTGATGGTGGTGGTGGTGGTGATGATAGTGAAGATATCTATTTAAAACACTGTATGTGCTAAAGCACTGGAGATAAAAATACAAGCAAAAAGGACAGTGTCTCCCTTCCAGGAGTTTATAATCTAATGAGTGGAATACTATATGTAAAGGAGAGCTGAAAACTTCCTGAGAGATTGAGTGACTTACCAGGCATCTTTCATAGTTAAGATAATTTTGGAGTCATAGTTAAGATAATTTTGGATTACATAGTTAAGATAATTTTGGATTACAACTCTGAGCTCTTTTTCAATAAACAGTGATATAAAACCACAAACTGCCAAAATTCCAACTTTAGTCAGAATCAGTGGGACTTTTTCAGTGTTGGAGACTATCAAATTCTATAAGGAATCATAGATAAGCCCTTCCTGAACTTCCTCCCAAATCCACGCCACCACCATGTTTTCCCATTGATTGATATTGACAAGACCAGAGTGTCTCCATATGGAGTCAGCAAGGAGGACTCAAGAATCCCACTCATACCAAGGAGAGATACAACAATCCCTAGTGTTCCTCTGCCAGAGAGTGCATTGCAAAACTAAACTCAGTATCTGCCTGTCCCTCCTCTCAAAGCAACGATTCCCAACTATGGGGGAATTCTCACACTCTAAGATTGTTGGTTTGATTCTGTAACATCACATATTACTGTCAATTGACAAGCATTCTTCAGCACCACTGAGCAAGAAGGCATTCTACTAAGCATCATTACTGTGATGGAGTTAATTTTGAGTGCTGCCAATGAAGAAACTTCCTCTACCAATGCAGATAGGCAATTGCTCTGCAATTTATGGTTGAGGAGAGGGCAGGACACTGAGGGAGCAAGATGCTTGCCCAAGATGACATAATTAGTAGGGTTAGAAGTAAGATTCAAACCCAGGTTTCTGACTGGCTTGATTCTCCTCTCACCAGATCACAATGATTCTCAGGCATCAAAGATATAAGGACAAAGATGAAATAGTCACAGCTCCCAGGAGGCTTATATCCCATTAAGGGATACACCTTGTATGCAGATTAGGAAACACAAGATAATTAGAAAGAGTTTCCTCACTAACACCCAGGGGTCAAGGAGTCAGAGAAGTCTTGAGGAAAGAGGCAACACCTGAATCGAACTTTTAAGGAAGCCAGGATTACATGAAGTGGACACAAGATGATGCTGATAGATGTTTACCAATCAACTCTCTGAAGAAGAAAACATGGACACCTTCTTGGAGGTTTAAAATCTGCATGATTGACATTCTCTCCATTACTTTCTTAAGTCCAGTTAATCAACAGCACAACAAACCAAGCATTGATTTCAAAGACTTTGAGTCTCCAGTCTCCCCCTGGGCAGGGGAGGAAAGGACATAGTGCATTCAAGGCATTGTGATAGCCTGATCAAAGGTGTGGAAATGGGAGATGGCATTAAATTGGGGGAACCAACAGCTAGGTAGCTAGTTTGGCTAGAAGATAGGGTTCATGAAAATGAATAATATGAAATGTCTAGAAAGGCAGATTGGGCGTTAGTTTGTGGCAAGCTTTAATAGCCAAGATGAGGATTTGTATTTTATTCTCAAAGTAAATACAAACCTCTGAAGATTTCAGAGTAACAGAGTGACATAGTCTGATCCATGTTTTTAGAAATATTAAACTAGCAGCTGCATGGAAATTAGATTATAGAGACCAGTGGAGAAATTGTGGGGCCTAGAATCTAGAAGAGCTGAATAGAAATCTGGTCTCAGATACTTAGTAGCCATGTGATCCTGGGCAAATCACTTAACTACTATTTGCCTCAATTTCCACCCATAAAATGGGAATTACACCTATTTCCTAGAGTTGTGAAAATCAAATAAGAGAACTTTGTAAAAGTGCTTTAAAAATGTCTGGCCCATAATCAGTGTTAAATAAATACTAACTGAAATTATTATTATTAAACTCAGCAGTGACTGAAAGCAGAAGCCAATTCAGAGCCACTAAAATTGGGAAAGAAGAGATTGGAGTCTGTATTTAAAGAAAATATGAAAAAACCTTATGTAGATAGACTTACTAAGATGACTAGTTTCCTTCTCCATACAATGAATGAATAAAATGTACCAAACTCTTAAGATTTCTTTCACCTCCAAAATTTGATGATCTATGACTCCCTTTCCCCTATAAGACTGTGACAGTTTTTATAATTCAAGCCAATTAAAGTTGATTCATTTTGTTAGAGAATTTCTCAACCTGCTACTGAGATAACTAGAAATGGGGAGTGACTGTAGTTCCAACAATGGAAAGATTGCCTTAAGAGAGAGACTAATCCTAAGGATTAGGTTTAAAGTCTTAAAGCTAGGCTTGTCAGATTGCTACTTGGGAAAGTTCATGACCTGCTTCTTTGTTTTGTTATGCCTTGTTTTCTACAGACAAATGAGAAAGAATCAGACATAAAGACTTTTCTACTTTTTTCAGAGGCCCCATCCAAACAGTTGTCTTCATAGGCTCTTGAAATCATATCAGGTTTATGTTCCTGGGCCTCTAGTTCGATAGAGCATATCTTACACTGTATAAGTCTGCACTGAACATCATCCTAGACTTTTCAAATGTACCACTAGAATGAAAGGTAGTTGTACTACCAGAGCATCATCTGCTTCCCAAAGGGCTCCAGAAATAGCCTCCATAACTGAAAGGCAGTGAGGGCTTTTGCAATAAAGTGTCAGAGATTGGGAGTAGGCAACAGCATTATCTACTATTTTCCCAGGAAATGTTTTCCCCACCATACTTCCCACTCTTTTGAAGGGTGCAACTTCAGGTATGTGTACTAGTTTCAATTTTTCAATGACCTATGATTTCATCATTATGAGCATTCCACCTACCCCCAGGTCTTGAAAGTCCCCAATTTTCTAAGTTGAAAAAATAATAGCAATTATTCATCCTCTCCTGGCAATGCAACTCTCTAGAGCTAGAATAGAGCTTGGAAAACACATGAAGGCATGGAATCACAGAGATGAACAAAAAATGTGAGACCATCTAGTCCAGTCCCTTCATTTTACAGATAAGGAAACTGAGACTAAAAGAGGTTAAGAGACTTGCTCTGGGACACATAGTAATTAATTTCAGAGTCAAGATTTGGACATGTCTTCCTGATTCAACACTCTATTCACTATGCCATCTAAGTCCCTGGAAGGGCCAGCACTCAAACCTCTTCTGGTGTGGCAGGACTTAGCAGAGTTTGTCTATTATCAGTATAGTCCTCAAGAATACAGGGTGATCTCCATACTATGATGAACATCCAGAGGAATAGAGCTGCTATAAACAGGATTGGCCATTCTGACCCTAGAGATTCCAAAGTGAAAGGCATATATAGATGAACCATCTCCTAGAATGGAAAGAAATTTCTCCATTGATTATAGTATTTTTGCCTATAACCATTAGGATTTTGGAAAACAGAAGTATTTCCAAGTATTTTTTTCCCTTAAAAAAAGCAAATAGATTAAAAAGGAATCTCAAAACAACAGCATGTTATAATTAATAGGGCACTAGATTGGAATTTAAATCCAGTTTCAAACATTTTAAAACTGTATGAGCCTGGGCAAGTCACTTAACAATTCTAAACCACTGTGTCTTCATCTGTTAAATGAGAGGGTTAGGCTTAATATATAATCTCTTTTTTGCTCTAAATCTATCATCAAATTATCCTCACAATTTCCCCCCCCCAAAAAAAATTACTAAGATGAAAGCCTACTTGAAGAGATAAAAATGGGACTTATCTGCCAATGGTTATAGCCAGTTTTAATTAAAGCTAATATATGAAAATCTAAACCTAGAGATGCATAGTATTAAAAGAAAGAACCTTTAAGAGATAATAATAGCTCATATTTATGAAATCCTTTGAGGTGTACAAGTTATTTTCCCTTTTTACCTTGATCCCTTGAGAAAGGGGATTCAAATTTTATTATCCCCACTTTAATCTTTTTATATATTTTTAATAAATTTATGTATATATTTTTTCAACTAGATGTAAAGAATGTTTCAACAATCATTTTTGTAAGATTTTTGATTTCCATGTTTTTCTTCCCCTCCTTTTTCTCCCTCTTCCCTTTGACAGAAAGCAATCTAATATATATTATATGTGTTTATCTATATTAAACATACTTCCATATTAATCATATTGTGAAAGAAGAATCAGAATATAGGCCAGCTAGGTGGAGCAGTGAATAAAGCACCAGCCCGGAGTCAGGAGTACCTGGGTTCAAATCCGGTCTCAGACACTTAATAATTAATTACCTGGCTGTGTGGCCTTGGGCAAACCACTTAACCCCATTTGCCTTGCAAGAAAAAAAAGAATCAAAACGAAAAGAAAAAACTAGAAGAGGAGGAAAGACCACAAAACATAAGACAAATTTTAAAAATTGAAAATAATAAGCTTTGGTCAACATTCAGACTCTATAGTTCCTTCTCCAGATCTGAATGGTATTTTCCAACGCAAATTATTTGTTTATTGTACTGCTGAGAAGGGCAAGTCCATCATAGTTGATCATTACACAGTATTGCTGTTAATGTGTATAATACTCTTCTGGTTCTATACACTTCCTCAGCATCAATTCATGCAATTCTTTCCAGGCTTTTCTGAAATCAGGCTGCTCATGATTTCTTAGAGAACAATAGTACTCCATCTATATTCATATACAATAATTCATTCAGCCATTCTCCAATTGGAGAATTTCTAATTCTTTGACACTACAAAATAGAGGTACTATAAATATTTTTACATGTGGGCTTTCTACCTTTTGTTGTGATCCCTTTGAGAAACAGATAGTGGGAAACGGATGGATCAATATTTTTTATCTTTTGTTCCTCCAGATGAATTTTTATTCTATTTTTTCCAACTCAATTAAATAATTTTTGGTAGCTTGATAGATACGGCACTGAATAATGATTTAATTTAGGTAGAATTGTCATGTTTATTATGACCTACTCATGATCAATTGTCATTTGTCCAATTATTTAGATCTGATTTTACTTGTGTGAAAAGTGTTTTATAATTGTTTTGATATAATTACTGAGTTTGTCTTGGCAAGTAGACTCCAAAGTATTTTATGTTGTATACAATTACTTTCAATGAATTTCTCTTTCTGTCTTTTGCTGCTATGTTTTGTTGAAAACAGAAATACTAATGATGTGGGTTTATTTTATATCCTGTAACTTTGCTAAAGTGGGCAATTGTTTAAATAGTTGTTTTAGTTGATTTTGTAAGATTCTCTTAATATACCATTATATCATTTGCAAAGAGTAAGAGTGTTATTTCTTCTTTGCTTATAGTAATGCTTTCAATGTCTTTTTTTCTTCTCTTATTGCTAAATCTAACATTTCTAATACAATATTGAATAATAGTGTGGTGATAATAAACATCTGTATTTTTCACCTGATCTTATTAGGAAGGTCTCTAAGTTTTTCTTTTATTTTTTTGAGGCAATCAGAGTTAAGTGACTTGCCAGAATCACACAGCTATTAAGTGTCTGAGACCATATTTGAACCCAAGTTTTCGTAACTGCAAGACCAGCACGCTTTCCTCTGCTCCACTTATCAAGTCCAATAAATTTTTTAGAGGATGTGGTTTCTTGTCCTTTGTTTTTGAAGAAGACCAAAAGGACATCACTATGTTTGAGACAAATTACAGTGTGTCTGACTGTGGCTGATCAGACCAATACAAGCTAAAAATGCTCTACTATGGTAGAGCACAAATAGTCCATGTGAAAACCTGGGGCAAAAATACTATGGGGCAACAATGCTCTATTATATGTCATGTTTCCTTTGAGTTGCTTCAATTCTGCCTTCCTCATAGATCTCAGCCCTCTCACTGAGGGCATGCCATTCTGGGCAGTCCTGTGCTAATGTCTCCCATGTCATACAATCAATTCTAAAGTTCTTCAATGAGACCTTCAGGGTGTCCTGTTGTCACTTCTTCTGATCTCCTTGTGAGCACTTGCCCTGTGTGAGTTCTCCATAAAATAATTTTCTTGGCTAGCATACATCTGGCATTTTAACAATGTGTCCAGCCCATAGAAGTTGCACTCTCTGTGGTAATGTTGGAATGCTAGGCGGTTTAGCTCAAGAAAGGACCTTAGTGTCTGGTATCTCCTCCTGGCAGATGGTCTTCAGAATCTTCCAAAGACAATTTAAATGGAAGTGATTCAGTTTCCTGACAAGTGCTGGTAGACTGTCCAGGTTTTGCAGGCATATAGTAATGAGATCAGCATAACAACTGTAGAATTTGGTAGTCAGTCTAATACCTCTTCTCTCCCAGACTTTCTTTCAGAACTTCCCAAATACTGAGCTAGCTCTTGCTATATGTGTGCGTCAACCTCAGTGTCAATGTATACCTCCTTGGAAAGGACACTGCCAAGGTAAGTGAACTTGTCCACAGTATTCAAAACTTCTCCATTTGTTGTAATTGATGGTTCCACATATGGATGGTGTGGTGCTGCTGATGGAGTACCTGTGTTTTCTTGGTATTGATTGTTAGACAAAAATTAGCACAAGCAGCAGAGAATCGATTAATACTTTGTTGCATCTCAGCTTCAGAGGCTGCATTGAGGGCACAGTTATCTGCAAGCAGAAGATCATGCACCAACACTCCCTACACATTGGTCTTGGCTTGTAGCCTTTTCAAGTTGAAGAATTTGCCAACAGTGTGGTAGCTGACCTTGAGGTCATTGTTCATCCTCAATGAAGGTGTTTGATAACATGACTGAAAATATCATGCTAAAAAAGTATGGGAGCAAGGAAATATCCTTCCTTTATTCCACTGATGACTGGGAAATCTTGAGAGCATGGTCCACTATCTAGAACCAGGGCATGCAGGCTGTGATGAGATTGACATACAAAACTGAAGTTCTCTGGCCAAACAAATTTTGACATAATTTTCCATAAACCCTCATGACTAACAGCATCAAAGTCCTTGGTCAGATCTACAGTTTTATACAGACCTCTGTTCTGTTCCTGTCATTTTTCCTGAAGTTTTCAGACAGCAAACACCATAACGACTGTTCCTCTACCCTTTCTGAAGCCACACTGGAACTCAAGGAAGTGACCATCTTCCAAGTGAAGGATCAGCCTATTGAGGACTCTGGCAAGATCTTACCAGCAATGACTAAAAGAGAAGTACAGCTGTGATTGTTACAAGCCAATCTATTCCCTTAACCTTTATAGAGATGGATGATGGAGACATCTTCGAATTCTTGAGGAATAACTCTTCATGTAATATAACCTGGAACATTTCAGTCAACTTTTAGATGAGCAATAGACCCCTACCTTATAATGTCAGCTGAAATAGAATCAGCACCAGGTACTTTGCCACTTGAAAGGAGCCTAATAGCATTCAAAAGCCTCTTCTTCAAATGGAACTTCAGCTAGGGACTGATTGACTTCAACTTGGAGTAAATAGTCAATGGCTTTTGTATTGATTGATGATGGTCTGTTAAGAACACTATAGAAGTGTTGGGTCCATCTTTCTGGGATCATATCCCTATTGTTAATCAATATAGATCCACCAGCACTGAGTAGTTGAGATGCACTATATGTCTTTGTCCCATAAATAGCCTTCAAAGCATCATAAAAGCATTTTAGTTTGTTGCTATCTACAAAAAATTCAATTTCATCTGCCTTCTTACTGAGCCAAGAGTCCTGCATCTCTCTAAGCTTTGTTTATACTCTACTTTTGATGGAATTAAATGCTGCCTTCTTAGAAATGCATGTTGCTGGTAAACCCTGTGGAGTTCTCATTTTTCATTTAGTAGATTCATAAAAAGCTGCTTGGTATTTGCAAGTTTTCTGACCCAGATGAGCAAATGCAGTGCTGTATACCAGATCTTTGAAAGCTGCTCACTCTTTTCCTACTCCACTGCTGCCAACTGTGTGTTGGCTCAATTTTCCCTCCAACTTAGCAACAAACTGTTCTGGCTCAGAGACACATTCTAACCTCTTGACATTAATTCTTCTAGTATTCATTTTGCCTTCGGGCCACTGCTTTGGTTGAATGTGAATATTTAGTTTAGAGAGGATGAGCCTGTGATCATTCCAGCACTCTGTACCACATATTACATTTGTCACTCTCACATCCTGTCAGTCTCTTCTCCTTACAATCACATAGTCTAATAGATGCCAATATTTGTTACAAGGGTGCATACAGGAAGTTTTATTGCATTTAGATAAATGGAAGATGTTATTTGAGATGAGACAGTCAGGAGATACACAAGTCTTCAGTAGAAGATGACCATTGCTGTAACTGTTTCCAATTCCATTCTTCCCAAGGTCTCCTTGTCATGTCTGGTAATCTGAGCCTACTCTAGCATTAATAGAATCATAAACTTGTCCTCTTTTGATACATTGATAATAAGGGTCTTCATGTCTTCATAAAATTTTACTTTAACTTCATCAGTTTTCATCATAGTGGGAGCATAGGCACTGATGATGGTAGCATGGCATTTTCCTGGAAGTGGCAATCTCATTATCATGAGCCTGTCATTCACTCCTATTGGTAGGCATTCAAGAATGTTGTCTAGATTAGTTTGAATTACAAAACCAGCCCCAGCTTCATGATGCTCCCTTTCACTGTGGTCACCCCAGAAAAACATGTATCCAGCTCTGACTTCAGTAAACTGACCTTAATTTGTCAGCCTTGTTTCACTCAGGGCTGCTATTTAGATAGTATACCTGCTGAGTTCTCTCACAACAAGAGCTGTTCATCTTTCAGATCTATTGGATCTTGTGTTGTCTAAGAGTGTGCACACATTCCATGCACTGATGCTAAATGGAATCTTCTTGGAAAAGTTTTTGTAGATATTTTTGTTTCTCAACTGTGCTGTGGGATTCCCCAACTGCTGCAGTAATCAGGCCAGGGTTGGCTAAGCAATTTTAAGGCACCCTTTTTAGCCCCTTCCTCACACTAGATACTGAGCAGTGCGATCCTTAAAAGGGTTGCTCAGTCACCCAGGGAGCTGCCTAATCTCACTGCTACTTTCAGTGGGAAAAACAACCCTATGGCCCTGAGCACCTGTGTGCAGGGTTGCAACTATAGCTCCCAGTGTATCCACACTTGTTGCTCCATCACTTACCTGTCTCCACAGGACTTTGAGGAATGGTTACAAGTGATGTCTGTTGCTGTATGCCTAACCTGGATTTAAGTGATGTAGAGCTGCACAAAATCAACCACCTCACTCTCTCTTCCAAAATCATCATTATTCAGCATAGCAAGACAGAGTCAAGACAACAGGTGATGTCTCTAGATGCAATGGATGATCTTGGCATCTTCGATATCTAACCAAGCTCTAGGAGCTCCACAGCACCTACTTCAGCTGGCTTCATGGCCTTTGGAACAAATTATTCTCTTCCACCCATTCCACCAGTGGAAGACTTCACATGCTTGGGGTAGATACCCCCTTTGAGACCTTCTCAGTTATCCTCAATCTGGTTTAGCTCACCTTCCAAAACAGTTTGCTAAGGTGTGGCCAATGTGCATGCTATAGCTTCTTAGAGTGACAGGTGAGAGTTAGGTGGCTCAGGTGGACTCAGAGGTGTAAAGCAGCCCTGAAAAGGGCTCAGCAGCCCTCACACCAAGGTACTGAGGACCAATGACATCTGGAGGAGGATGTCTTGACTTGCTTGATTTGAAATGGATTTAAGAGAAGCAGAATTGTGCAAATTCATCAGCCTCCCTCTCTCCTCCAGAGACATCAGAGTCCAATGACAATTCAAAGTCAAGATGACTGGTGATAGCCAGGGATGCAATGGATGACCTTGACCTTTCAGAATTAAGAAAGTGATATGGAGATGGGTGACTCTCCAGAGGACTGGAAATGATCTGGGAGAAGATGAGTCTCAGGGAATGACAAGTGAAGTAGAGAAAAGACTTGTCCAATGCTAAACAACTATTATGTGATAGAACTAGGGTTTCAAATAGAGATTCTGAAACTTATTCCATTGTTATTAATATTATTACTACTACTGCTACTGTTGCTGCTGCTATTGCTACTACTATTACTACTACTACTACTACTACTACTACTACTACTACTACTACTACTACTACTACAACTACAAAATAATTTACCATACAATTTCCTGTAAATAACAAGCTTCTAGGTAGATTTAAAATGTGATTCAATTTTCAATGAAAAATCAGAGTTTTCCATGTACCAGATCCCATGCTAAATTATAAAATGATTAAGTATTTACCCTCAAGGTGTTTATAGTCTTATATTGGGAGACAAGTTATAGGAAATGGTGGCTAGGTAAGGGAATTTTAGTCTGGAAATCTCTAAGGGTAGTGATTAATCCACAAAACAGTCATTTGATACTTCCTTTCTAAAAGCTTCAAATTCTAAAAGGAATTTGATTACTAACCCATAGCAAGA
The DNA here is from genome assembly GCF_037893015.1 of Macrotis lagotis. Taxonomy (NCBI): domain Eukaryota; kingdom Metazoa; phylum Chordata; class Mammalia; order Peramelemorphia; family Peramelidae; genus Macrotis; species Macrotis lagotis. The sequence goes on along the minus strand of NC_133666.1, from coordinate 589,014,253 downwards.
AGTGGAAAGTGAATGGAGAGAGCCATAGAATCATAAATAAAGAGCTAAAAGGAATGAGAGATAATTGAAACTGAGACTCCCAAAGACAAAATAAGTTGTCCAAGATCATACAAGTAGTAAGTGACAGATCCAGGATTTGGAGCCACATCTTCTGATATTAGAAATGATTTTTCCACTGTACCACAGTGCCTAGAAAGAGAGTTACCTTTATGCATGGAAGATATCACAAGTCAGTAAATGACTAGATAGTAAATGACTATGAACAGTGATCTGGTCTGGTTCAGGCCCAGCTAAACAAAATATATGAAACAAGTTTTCAGTTATCAGTCATTGATCAAAAGAGTTGAGGGTATTAAACCTACCCAAGAATAGGTACAACATTTGAGAAATCAGTCATAAAAGGTGAGAAAGTCAGGACCATAGTAGCAAAGAAGATGGCAAAGATGATCAAAGTAGAAATCTGAAAGGGACATGAAGAAGATAATAAAATTCATCTCAATAAAGAAGTCAGGGTCTACGGAAGTAGAATGTAGTATGTACTATCTAAGAAGTCTCTTTGTCTCTTGGTTTTGTTTAGATATTTTTCTTTGTGATAAGGAAAAACTCAATTGCTGAGGAGAAGTGGTGTATCACTAAAGACATCACTAGACTTGTTTTAAATTCCCTACTCTGCTGAATAACCAAAAACAAATTACTTTCCATTTTTCCACCTTGTTTTATCTACTGTGAAATGAAGCTAGATGTGATTACTCTTAACTCTAACATATTGTAATTCTATGATCTATGAATTTACAAATATCTCTTCCAGTCCTCAATCTCCCCCTCTTCTTATATCAATCAGTTAGTAGACTGATTCCTATTGCTATTGCCTGGTGGAGATGGGACTTATAGGGAGTCTTCCTGACACAGAATCAATAATTTTGAGTTGGATGAGATCTTATCCATAATTTAGTTCTATTTCTTCATTTTACAAAAGAAAAGTACTGAAGTCCAGAGAAAAAAATATGGCTTTCCCAAGGTCATATAGCTAACCAGTAGCAAATCTGGGTTTTAAACAATTAAGAATTTACTACATACTACATATCAATACAGATTCTATGTAAGAATTTACTACATGTATCTTTAACATTCCCTGACCCAATTGAAATCTGTCATTTGTTTCCCCATAAAACTGTTTGAAACAGTGGATTTATAGAATTTGGGCTGGAAAGGATGTTCAAGAATACTGCTAACTACTACTACTACTACTACTACTACTACTACTACTACTACTACTACTACTAATCAGTATCATGACCACTATTATTAATGATCATAATAAAAAATAAAAAACAACAATAGCATTTATAAAATTCTTCAAGCTTTGGAAAGTTCTTTACAAAGTTCTTCACAAATATTTTTTCACCATGATCCTGGAAGGTAAGTGCTACTCTTATTCTCTATCTTAAGATAAGGAAACCAAGACAGTACAAGTAGGGAGATTTAACCAGGGTCATAATACAGTTAGTGTCTGAGATCAGTCCTCCTGACTTCAGGCTCAGAGTCCTATTTATTTCAAGAAAAAATTATATAATGCTAACACAGCACTGATAATTTCAAGTCACTAGACTTGAACTACATCATCCATTAACTGAAAGAATTGGCAATCATGAATACTGAATCATTGTAAGTGATCTCTGAGATTTTGGAACACAGGAGAGTTGCTGCAAGACCAGGGAAGAATAAGCCTTTTTTAGAAGGGAGGAAGAGAGAGAGAAAGACAGACAGACAGACACAGACAGAGACAGAGAGAGAGAGAGAGACAAAGACAGAAACAAAACAGAGACAGAGAAAGAAAGAGAGACAAAGATAGAGACAAAAAGAGACAGAGACAGAGACAGGAAGGAGATGAATAAAATTTTCAGACTCTAAGCTTCTCAGTTTGATTTCAATTCATAGTAAAATCCTAGAACATGGGATGATAGGGTTATACATATTTCTAAAGGGTTGATTGACTAACATGCAAAAAAAAGGACATTGTGATCACAAAAGGCCATTATGGCTTCATTGAGGACAAGCCATAACACACTTGCAAAACTTTACATGTCTGAAAGACTTAATAATTGAGAAGATGAAGGCAGTGCTGTGTATATAAAATATCTGTTTTCTCAAAGCACTTTGCATCTCAGATTCCAAAGAAATATGGCCCAGATGATGATCCAATTAACTTTATTCTGAATTTGTTGAATTACTAAATATAAGAAATGTTTTTTAGTTATTTTACATTTAAGTGATGCAATGGATAGAGCATGAGGCCTGGAGCTAGGAAGATCTGGGTTCAAATTTGAACACTTACACTTACTAGCTATGTGATGCTGGACAAATCACTTAACTTCTGTTTGCCTCAGTTTTCTCATCTATGAAATATAGATAATAATAATAATAATAGTACCTACTTCCCAGGATTGTTATGAGGTTCAAATGATGGGATGAATAATGAATTATGAAGTCAACTGGGAAAATGGTCTCCAGTGGAATGTCTCAAAAATCTGTGCTCAACCCTGTGCTGTTTAACATTTTAACCAATTACTTAGATAAAGGCATATTTGACAAATTCATAAAAGTAGAAAATAACATAAATCTAATCAGGATCATTAAAATTTCATATAATAGAGTAAAATTCCAAGAAGATCTTATAGAACACTGAATCAAATGAAATGAAATTTAATAGGTATAAATGTATAAAGTCCTACACTCAAGATAAGGGAATTGTAATCACAGGCTAGACCACTGTGCTAGGAGCAGTTCCATGACTCAAACTAGGCACAATAAAGTCCAGGTCACATCAACACCTCAAACCAGGTCAAACACACCAATCCTATAAGGTCAAACTGTGACTTGAATGTCCTATTAATCTACCATCATCAATAGAGCCATTACCACCTCCAATTCATTTCCCAATAGTTATCAGTCTTATTCTCCCAATCTCAATTGTGTAAAAGAGCACACGATGTCCTGACCAATGCTCCCCATTTTCATCTATCCCAATTTTACCCCTTCAATATTCCTCTCTAGGTCTACCTTTTCCTTCTATTGTGCCCTCTGGGATGCTGATTCCATAATTAGCAAACTTCCTTTCATTGTAGATCTTTTCTTCTTAGGTCTTCCATCTTTTGTCACTCAGAGAACTGACTTCTTCAAAATGACACAAAATTCTTGGCCATTCTTTCTGGCACTTAAATGCATTTCTAGTCACACCTCCTACCTCACCAGTTGCAGAGTACAAGTCAGAATTCCTCTTGGTCTCCATTCCTACCTCTAAATTATCCTTCCACTGACATCTCTCAGCAATATCTCCTCCTCTAAGGTTCACTTGATCCAAATTTCTCAACCTAATCCAGGTAGTGAGATCTAACTGCCAAGTTCCAGTCTCCAAGATATTCTCCCTCCTTTTTCAATGAGGCATCATAGCACAGAGGAGAAAAGAAAGGGCTTTAGAGAAACTTGGTTCAAATCTGGATTCCACCATCTATGTGATTTAACTTCTCTAGATCTGTTTCTTTTTCCTACAAAATAAGGGGGCTAAACAAAATAACCTCTAAAGTCCTTTAAATTTATGATTTTATGATCTATGAAGTCAGTGTCTGATCCAAATTCTACTTCTCCATCTCAGTTCCCCTCTTTATATTAGCAGGGGTTTAACATAGATTTTGATATTCCTTCAGAGTCAGCAAATCATGCACATACACATAGGCATTCATGAATATATACACATATATCCATATAATCATAGATATGTATGCATGTGTATACATATCTACATGTGTGTTACTTTTAAGCCTAAACTCTGTACACTAAGCCACACTGTTTCCTATAGCTATAGCAATCTATCATACTTTAAGTAGGGTCAAAATTTTATTATGTGTCAATAGGAAATATCAGCACTCTAGAATAAACATATCCTATAAACAATACAAAAAAACCACCATTTACTGATATTGATACTGATATCTTCTTTTTACACACATATGTGTGTATACACACACACACACACACACACACACACACACACACACACGTATGTGCTGCTGTCCGCTCCCCAGGAAGTTGGTCATTTTAGCACTAAAGTCTGGGCACTATGCTAAGTGATGGAGACAAAAAGAAAGGCAAAGAAAGTCTGTGACCCTAGAGCTGACATGCTAATGGGGAAGAATACATGCAAATACCTATGTCCACCCACAGTAAATTGGAGGTGACCTCAGGGAAAAGGAAGGCTCTAACTAAGGAGATCTGGAACATGCTTCTTGCAGAAGGTAGGATGTGAGCTGTGACATAAAGGAAGGGAAGGAAACTAGGAGGCAGAAGTAAGGATGGAGGGATAAGAGAGAACCAGTGAAAATGTCAGGGTGTTTATCTTGTGTGGGGAAGGGCAAGGAGACTGACATCATTGGATTACAGATTAATTTGGAGAGAATATAAGACTGTAAAGGCAGGACAAGATCATATTTCAAAGTAATAAAGGGCTTTCAAAGCCAAACAGGGGGTTTTCTGATTCATCCTGAGGGCAATAAGAAACCACAGGAGTTTATTCAATGAGAGGCAGTCCGATCTGTGCTTTAGGAAGATCACTTTAATAGCTGATGGTACACTGGAATGGGGAGAGACTTCACACAGGGAATATTGCAGTAGACTAAGAAAGGTGATGAGGGCCCACACCTGAGTGGTGGCAGTGTCAGAGACAAGAAGGGGGAGTATCCAAGAGATGCTGCAAAGGTAGAATCAATAGGGGAAGTGGGGGGGGGGGGAGGCGGGGGGAATCAGAGAGAGTGAAGAACCAAAGTAGCACAGTCTCATTGAAATATAGCTGAAATGATCTAGATTCAAATGCCCAATACTGGTGGGTCCTTGGATACTTTTGTTCCTTACTTTCTTCTCTATAAAATGAGTATCAGATGAGATAGCCTCCAAGATTCCTCCTAGTTCTAAATTTCTGCTTCTCTAAACACTTCCACTGTATACCTTATAGAGGAATTAATGGCAGACTGAATGGAGATCAGGAGCTCCCGCATTCAAATTCTGTTTCAGATCTCCACTTTACTGTGTGACCCTAGAAAAATCACTTAACTTCTGTCTTCCTCAGTATTTTCATCTTCAGACATCACATTCATCTGTGAATAATACAAGATTGTTCTGAGGGAGAGAATAATTCATGAATTGTTGAGTGCTATTTTAAAATAAGGTCATGGCATCTTAGATTTCAAGCTGGTAGGGACTATGGAGATCAATCAACTGGTTCAACTCCTTTATTTTATAGATGTGGAGACAGAATCCCTAAATGACTTGCCCAAGGTCACACAAATGAAATCATTTTATGTTATCTTATGTATTCATCTCTCATTGTTGTTGCTGTTGTTCAATAGTTTCAGTTGTATCTGAATCTTTGTGATCCCATTTCGGGTTTTCTTAGCAAAGATGCCAGAGTGGTAGCTGTTTAACAATAAATAATCAATACCCAAGACTTCTTTGGGCCAATAGACCAAAATCTATTATGAGTTGTTATTCAGTCAATTTAGTGTGTCTGACTTTTTGTAACTCCATTTGGGGTTTTCATGACAAAGATACTTTCTAGTTTATTTTGTAGATAAGAATACTGAGACAAACATAGTTAAGTGACTTGCTTAGAGTCACACAGCTAGTACCCATCTGAGACCAATTTTGAACTCTGAAAGATGTCTTTTCAACTTCAAGCCTGGCTTGACGTTGCCCCTTAGCTACCCATTTCATATCCAATGATAAATTGTAAACTCCTGGAGGGCAGAGCTAGTTTTGCTTTTGTTCCCCATAACTATGCAAACCTATTGAACAAGGAAATGTGATTAGTGTTTGCTGGATTTGTACATGAACTTCTAGAATTGAGCCTCAAAAGAGGTAGCTAGGTAGTGTGGTGGATAGAGCACCAGTCCAGGAGTTGACCTCAGACACTTGATACTATCTGTATGACCTTGGGCAAGTCACTTAACCCCATTGCTACACACACACACACACACACACACACACACACACACACACACACACACACACACAACTGAGCATTAAACTCCAAATGCCAAACGAAATGGCTGAACCAAGTCTTTTGACATGTTTATGGGCATTCACTGCTCACAATGGTCCAAGTTTTAAAAGAAATAAAATTTTCTTATTTCTTGCCAGTAAGATGTAAGTCTCCTGATTATAAAGTTGTTTTCACTTTTCCTTTTGAATCCCCAAAATCTAAAACAAAGCCTATGTCATAGGTACTTGATAAAGGTATAACAAATTGAATTCTCACATAAGAAGACGCAAGAGGTGATACCTTTGGAATTGGGACTCTTCTCTCATTCTCCAGAGCTTGCAATACTGGAGCTGCCTTGAAGTATCCCAAGTTCTTGGTCCACTACTTGAACTTGCCCACTGAGATGTTTCAGAAACAAACTTGACTGAACCAAATAGAAATACAGAAAACAAACTATTAAAGATTAGCAATGTGAGTTTGGCAGTTTGAACTCATTTAGAACTGAACCCTCCCATCCAGGGCTCCCTCCTAACCTCCTTCACAATCACCAGTGTCAAGACAGGTTACCTCAAGAATTTATTGGCAGGTGAAACTATCCCTGGTGGGAGGCAAGATGTTGCAACGTAGAAAGAAGCATCCCCACCCTGAGGCATTATGCAACATTTGGACAGACAGGCCACAGACAATGTACATTCCTACTCAGAACCAGAGATCCAGAGAGCTAGGCACAGCTGTGCTAGGTCACCGAGTCTGACTCTAATATGTTGCATGTCATGGTCAAAGAGAAATGGTGTCCCCTCTGAATTCTTAATACAGGGAACAGAAGGTGATTCAGGTAAGACTGCCCAATGCTGGTAGTCCTTAAGGATCTCCAAGTAAATTATCTGTCTTGTAAGGTAGTATGTGGCTAGAAGGGGTCCATCCCTAACCAACAACAATAGGGCTAGCTGGATGACAGAGATGGAGCTGTGTGTGTGTGTGTGTGTGTGTGTGTGTGCAGGCACAGACACACCCTAGTGCATCTATGACTCAGGTTGGCTCTACCCAATGTTAGCCAGCTCAGAGGTAGGGGGAAAAAATTCAGGCAATCTACCAAGGAGAACAAATTTTTCATTGAGTAACCAAATGTTTTCCTTCTACTGAACTGACTATTAAGCAGTCGTGAACATGGCATATGCACTCACACACTCTTATGTATAACTGTGTCTGTGTATATCTAACTGACTGCATTCCAAAACCAGTTACAAAGTCCTGGCTGCTTTTCCATCAAAGGGCATTATTCTTGCTTCTTCTCTTCATCTTTCCTACCAGCAAGAGTTGGCTATAAAGCATTCATAGGACAGTTCCTGGACAGAATGTTAACAACTGGAAACTTGAAGATTTCTCACTTCTAGCGCATAATTCCTGACTCCAGTCACAGCACAAGTCAAGTGCCACCTCCTATACGAACCTTTCCTGGTTTTATATTTCTTAGTGTTTCCCCACTCTCGCTCCTTCCCCCCACCAAAAAAAAATTACTTTGGACTGAGGATCATAGAATAATAGGACTTTAGGGACAATCTGATCCAACCCCTCATTTACAGATGAGGCTCAATGAAGCTCTTGTCTTATCCAAGGTCAACTAAGTAGCAAGTCTCAGAGATGGAATTTGAACCCAGATCCTCTGATTCCATTTACTTTGTCTTTATTCTATATTTATTTATCTGTAGAGATGTTTCCTTCCAGTAGAATGTATGTTCTTGGAGTGAAGAGACTATATCATTTTACCACATAGTAGGAACTCAATTAATACTCATTGAATTGAATTGAATTTATTTGGGGGTAAAAATACATGGAAAATGATGTGATTCTGCTTCCACTCTTAGGGAGCCTTATTTGAAAATTCTGTTACCAGGTTAAAACTTAGAAAATTTTGAAGTAACTCAGATGACATTACTGACCCCATCTCAAAGTTCTAAACCCTTAGATAACTCAAAATGAACCATGTGCTTCAGTTAATTATGAGTAGAGGGAGCTGGTAGAAACTGGCAAGAGAAAAACTGGTCAGGTGGGACTGGAACACTGCCTCAGAGATATTTCACAAACACCCTTGTGTTGCAACCCTTGCCACCTGAAGCTGCCGAGTTTGCTGTTTTTTGAGGGCAAACTATGGATGATGAATCTGAGACTGACAGTTTGGACTCCTCAGCTAGCTGCCATCTTAGGGATTACACAACTCCCCAGTTTTGGAAGTATTTCCTGAGAATTCCACAGACTCCTTGGCCTGGCCTGATGACTTCCTCTGCTTTTTGTTATGTAAAAGAGAAAGCCCTGGCAAAGTCCTTTATAAAATGACAGAAAAAAAAAGTCCCTTGCCTCTCAGCCTAGCATTCAAGGCCCAGAACTGGTAAGGACTAATCTAGCTTCCTAGTTTTGTCTTCCACTGCTCCCCTCTACTAACAATCTAATTTAACCAAACAGAGGTACTCTCCTCACATAACTCTACCTCCCGATCTCTGGATCTCTGTTTAAATGGCCTCTCCCATGTGGAATGCCCTTCCCATTCTGACTAACCAAAGTGTATCCATCCTTAAAGGTCTTAAAGTCAGTACTCCTCCTCAAAGCTCTCCCAGACAAAGTACTCTCCCACACACTTCTGAACTCATAGTACTCCTAGTTCACATCACCTGAAAATGCACTACCTTGAAATTTCTCTTGTATTGATAATTTATGTTTGATTTCATATACTTCATATGAATTTGCTCTGTCTTTTCTGAGTGTTCTGAGTGTTCTCCTGACATATCTCCACCTACACCACCTGGAAGCCCCCATTTCCTTCAAATCTTAGCTCAAATACCCAGCTTCTGCATGAAGTCTTTCCTGCCTCCCCTTCAAGGTTTCTATGTAATAGATTTATATTTGTCTCTGTTTTATATACATATATATATATATAATTATGTGTATTGAATATATATATTATATACTATATTTCCACACACAGATAGATAGATAGATGATAGATAGATAGATAGATAGAGAGATAGAGAGATAGATAGACAGACAGATAGATAACATAACATGAGTATATGTGGTATCTCCTCCATTAGAAGTAAGGATTGTTTCACTTTTTCTTTATGCTTCTACCCCCTTTTTGCACATATATTTAATAAATTTTTGTTGGCAGATCTATCCATCAACCATAAGCTTCTTGAGGGCATGCTTTCTACATTAAGGAGCACAATTTGCAAGATTAAGAAGGTGAGAGTCCTGCTGCTTTCTGGTCAAGTCTGGCCACATATGGAGTATCATATTCAATTCTGAACACTACCATATAAGAAGGACATTTATAAACTCCAGAGCATCTAGAGGAGAACCATTCAGAAGATGTAGTCACTTGAGAGATCATGCCATATACAGATCCATTGAAAGAAGTGGAGGATATTTAACCTAGAAAAAAGAAGTATGGGACAGGGTGAGGGCTAGAGGAGTGGGCATGGCAGTTGACTTAGAGTTCAGGGTGTCCCAAATATTTTAGTGCAGTTTTAAGCCATTAATGCTAAAAGGACTATTATGTTGGAGAAGGATTAATTCCACTTGTCTCCCAGGGCAGAACAGATGTGTCAAAGTTGGAAAGAAGTAGATTTGGCCTAATGTCAGGAAAATCTTCCCAGTAATTAAAACTCTCTAAAAGTGGTATGGGTTTACTTAAGATGTCAGTGAGTTGACAAATATTTATTAAGCACTTACGTGCCAGGTAGTTTTGAGCTTGGCCGAGTCATTTCCTTTTTAACGATTTTTAATAATGATTTTAATTATTTTTGTTCCCTCAAATGAGAGACTTGGACTTCTGTACTACTGTAAATGGTCTCTCTGCTTCCAGTATCTCTATATTCTTTGCAAAAAAAAAAACAGGAATCTGTCCTATCTCTGTATGGAAATGCAGCAAATGTCCTTAAGGAGAAAATGAAAAGTACTTCAAAATCAGTGACAATGTCTAAATCATTTATTTCAGCAAGTTGGAGCATATACAAAGGATGACCAAGAGTGAAAGGTCAAAGTCACAAATCATCCAGGAAGCTGGATGAGGGAGAAGTGAAGAAGTCACAATCATACTTCCAAATATTTGAAGGGCTGTCAAGTTAAAGATGGGTTAGTAGACTTGTTCTGCTTGATCCCAACAGGTAGAACTTGAACCAATCTCTAGAAATTGCAGACAGATGGACTTCAGCTTGTCTCAAATAAAAACTTTTGAGTAATTAGAGCTGTCCAAAAGTAAAAAGGACTGCCTCCAGATGCCAGTGACTTGTCCTTTAATGTTCAGGTTGATTTCCACTTGTCAATGATGTTGACAAGGAGATTCCTCTTCAGATATAAATTGAACTAGGTACCCACTGAGATCTCTTGGAATTCTGAAATTCTGTGATTCTATAATGAACAGGTAATTAATTTCTCCTTTGCTCATATAACTTCAATAACTCTCAAATGCTTATTGACTAATATACAAACTACTTTTTTTTAAGTTCCCCCAACAAGTGGTGATCATTTAACTTCATCTACTACACTTCACACATTCTAACCAAACTGAATTATTCATCATTCTCCAATATCATCTCGTCTCTTTGCCTTTGTGTTTCCATTGGTTAAAATTGTCTCTCAAAATACCCACCAAAAATGTTTTTCCTTCCTTCAAAGTCCAACTCAAATGCCACTTTCTCTTTGAAACCTCTTCTGATCTCCCAAGCAAGATATTATCTTTTTTTTTAAAGAAAAAGTATTGCTTATTAGAAAACTTTAAAAACATCATCTAATATGAACATTTTAATGTACAAAAGAGAATACTCTATATGAAATCATGAACTTCTATTAAAAAGCTTTTAAATTTATCTGAAATTTTACATAGATATAATAAAAATGTTCAGGTATATTGCCTTCTCAATATCTTTTTGTTTTCTACTGTGTATTTTTGTTGTTTAATTATTTTTGGATCTCTATAAATACCAACTGACTCCTCTCACTATAACAAATAGAAGCCTTCCCTTTGTTAAAAGGAAAAAATATATACAAATTTTTACAAAAACAAAAGGTGAAAATTATCTTTACATGTAATTGGAAAAAATATATCATACTGTTAAGATTTTTCTTAAAGAATATAAAGAAGATTTTTTAAAGGATAAAGAATATAAAGAATTTTTAATGCATAAACAAAATAAATCAACACATAGGACAGGAATGACAATGCATACTCCACTCTGCATCTCTAGTCTACCATCTTCTTCAATGCCAAGAGGTGAGAGTCATGCTTCATCATCAGTTCTCTGAAGTTGTAACTGGTCGTAACTCTAGTCAGAGTTCTGGATTCTTTCAGAGTTGTTTTCCTCTACATTATTGTGATTATTATATAAATCATTACTCCTGATGATTTTCTTCTGAATCATTTCATACAAATCTTCCCAAGTTCCTCAGAATCCATTCATTTCTTCTTCCTTTATTGCACAATACACTGATATAGATAGATAGATAGATAGATATAGATATAGATATAGATATAGATATAGATATAGATATAGATATAGATATAGATATAGATATAGATATAGATATAGATATAGATATAGATATAGATATAGATATGACAATTTCTTTAGCCATTTCCCAACTAATAATACTTGGTTTCCAATTCTTTGCTGGAGTGTTGCTATAACAAAAAGTGTTGCTATAAAGATATTTGTACAGGAAGGCTAGGTGGCACAGTGGATAAAGCACTGGCCCTGGAATCAGGAGTACCTGAGTTCAAATCCGACCTCAGACATTTAATAATTGCCTAGCTGTGTGGCCTTGGGCAAGCCACTTAACCCCATTGCCTTGCAAAAACTAAAAAAAATAATAAATTAAAAAAAAGATATTTGTACATATTGGTCCTTTAACTTCTTTTGAGGGTATATAATCATATGGTTGAGTCAAAGTTAAATACAATAGTGATTTTTAGGAAAAATATGTAAGTTGTTTTCCAGAATGGTTGGTTACTAATTTGTACCAATCAGTCAATCAATTAATTAATTAATTTATACCTACTATTGATGTGGCCATCTTCCCACAGCCCCTACAACAGAACACTCCTATGCCTTTAAAGGATGAAAAATATCCCCTGACAATTTCCATTTATGTCATTTAAAATCTGATGGCTTTGTGATCATGAAATATAACTTCAGTTTTTCAATTTGCATATCTTTTATTATTAATTATTTGAAGCATTTTTCCTATTAATATATTTCAATTCTTCATTATAAATACTTCATGTCTCTTTTTTTGGATCTTTTCCATGTGTTGAAAAGTATATAATTTATTTTCTAGTTATCTGTGTAGTTGTCTTGTGCCTTTTATTAGACTATAAGTTCATACACTTTCACCTCATTGCATACAGCACAGTTACTGACTTGAAGCAGGCCCTGAATAAATATTCACTGAAATTATCTGTGAGGTCTCATTTATTTCAATAATTCTATCCTCACTGATATATGAGCCTCCTATTTGCTGAAATAGTAATACTGGAAGTAAAAAAATGCACAGAATTTTGAGGATTGTAGGTATCAGGACCAGAAAGACCCTTAAAGATCATAGAATCTTTCTAGAGAAGGAAATGAAGGCCAATAAGGGGAAGAAGAGCTTGTTCACCTCTCCAGACAGGTATTTTCTTTCCTCCTTGGCTGACCCTAACAGCACTGTGACTTCCCACCCATGGGTACACTGAGTGACCAAGCAAAACAGAATAATTCTTGGCAGATGGTCTCCTTCCAGAACTATGCAACCTGTTAAAGTATCTTCAGCTTCTACTCTTTGTCTGTGGGGAGGAAACCAAGAAAAGTATTTGGGACACATTGTAGCTATTAGTACAGGGTGAATCTCAGACATAACTGAGACGTCTGTACTCAGAGCCTCCAACCCCTGCAGACACCCGCATCCTCGTGATGCCCACTGTCTGTCTCATTTCTCCAACTATACTGACCCGATTAGACCAGTGGAATACCTCCCCCTCCTCTATATCCCATGCAAAGGTATCAGTCTTGACTGGCTTCCACCCAGTAGGTGTGGCACTATGGGAAACTGGATCACCTAGGAGTCAGGAAACAGGGACTAGCTGACTAACTATATAACCTTGGGCAAGTCCTACTAGGCACAGGAAATAGCTAGTGAAACTCTTGAAGTCAGGAACCTGAGCATCATATTCAAGGAGTAGAATTCCAGTGTCACTAAGATTAGTCCCAGAAAGACACCAGTCCTCTTTCCTCCAGGTCTGCTATAGCCCCTCTGTATGCATGCCACTGGTTCCCTGCCCCATTTTCTTCTGCTTTTTAGTTCTCTCATGAACAAGTTCCATCCTTCTTTTAACTCCTCCTCTGCAAGTGGATTGGCAAAGTGGAAGTTTGCTGTTTGGGACATATGTCATTTAATTCAATCTTCCATCCATCATTTTACCCAAAAGGAAAGGGCAGAGTGACCAGTCTGGCAGTCAATACCACAAAAGTAGTGAGGTTCCCAGCCAGGATTTGGACCTACATCTTCTACCTAAATTGTCAGTGCTTTTACCACTATGCTTCCTCATCTTTAAAATGATGACAATAATGTTTGTCCTATCTGCCTCCAGAGGAGTATTTTGAAAACTGTATAAATATGAGATATTAAGATGATTCCCTAAGGGCCCAGTGTGATTGCTAATCTGATAAACTAATCATTGATGATGGGTGTTAATGGCTGAGAGGATTATTCCTCCTTCCTAACATATTTGCAGTTAGATGAGGAAATAAATCATAGACACAGATTCATCATAATAAGAATAAAAATAGTTCACAGTTGTGTGGAATTTTTACTTTTTTTCCTCACAACAACTTTTGCAAGAAAGATGTGTCAAGTATTCTAATCATCATTATACTATAAATCAGGAAAATAAATCCCAATAGGGTAAAGCAATTTGCTCAAGATTAAAGCGTTATTAAGTGTTAGAGTTGGTGTTTGAACCCAGATCATTTAGTTCCAAGTTACTCCTTCCATGGTACCACACCACTTAGGATCTCAGAGTCAGAAGGCGCTTTAAAGCAGTGCTATCAAACTCAAATAGAAATGGGAGGGAGCCCTAAACTGTACAACTAGGTTGGCACAATGGATAGTTCAAGTTCAAATCTGGCCTAATATAGATACCAGTTGTGTGGTAACTTTACCTCTATCTACCTTGGTTTTCTCATCTGTAAAATGGAGATAATAATAATTCCTTTCCCCCAGAGTTGTTGTGAGGATCAAATTAGTTATGGTAGGTGCTATATAAATGTTAGATAGAATAATAATAATTATTATTATTACTTTTATTATTATTATTGCATTAATTGGCTTAGCATATTGACCTAGAAAAACACATATTAACATTATTTATGTATTTTTGTATTCTTATTTACTTTGCTAAACATTTCCCATTTACATCCAGGAGGAAAGCAACTGACATCTGTGAAGTAGTGCTGATGGTGTCTGAGTACAGATTGAACCATACTTTTTTTTGCTTTATTTTTCTTGAAGTTTCTTTTTTTTGGGGGGGGAGGGCCTATGATTTCTTTCATAGCATGACTTTTATGGAAATATTTTGCATGACTATACATTTATAATATATGAAACTCCTTGCTTTCTCAATGAGAGGGATTGGATGGGAGGAAGGGAGAGAATTTGGAACTCAAAGTTTTAAAAATGAATATTAAAAATTGTTTTCACATGTAATGGGAAAAAACAAAATACTAAATAATTTTTTTTGAAATTCTTGGAAAAGGGCAGCTAGGTGGCACAGTAGATAGAGTACCATCCCTGGAGTCAGGAGGACCTGAGTTCAAATACATCCTCATACACTTAATAATTACCTAGCTGTGTGACCTTGGGCAGGTCACTTAACCCCATTGCCTTGCAAAAACAAATAAATAAATAAATCTTGGGAAAAAAAAAGAAATTATGTCTGAAAAGTCATCATCCAGAAACCAGAGTAATGACAAGCTTCTCTAAGCTTAGAAGATATACAGTTGCTCACCAGATACACTCAAGATCTTTCCAACTTAGTGGGATCCAGTGATAGATCCTTCTCTGTCTCTGTCTCCATATCTCTCTCTCTCTCTCTCTCTCTCTCTCTCTCTCTCTCTCTCTCTCTCTCTCTCTCTCTCTCTCTCTCTCTGGGTTCCCATAGAATGTGAATTCCTTGAGGCCAGAAACTATTTTCTTTCTATCTTTGCAAGTGCTTATTAAATGCTTATTAAGTAATTGACTGACTTAGAAATCACTGTCAGAATTTGGAAAAATTTTTGCAATCCTTCTTAAAGTTACCCTCATATACAACATACCCATAGTTCTACAGTTATTGCATAATAATGATAATGATGATGATAATGCTAGCTAGAATTGATAAATAGTATCTCATTTGAACCTCACAATAACTCTGAGAGGCTGGTGCTATTATTGTTTACATTTTACAATTGAGGAAACTGAGTCAGGCAAAGCTCAAATGATTTATCCAAGGCCATACAGCTAGTAATTGTCTGAGGTTCTATTTGCTCTCCAAGCCTAGGGCTTTATCTGCTGAGTCGCTATAAAATATCTTTCTTTTTATTAGTGTTTGCCATATATTTGGTATTTTATTGATTTGGTAATTTCAATTCAATTCAATAAACATTTATTAAACATTTACCATATAAAAGTAATTGTGCTTAGTTAGCCCTAACAACAAAGGGAAAAAAATTCAAAGAGCCCTTGCCTTCACACAACTTGCTTTTATCACATGTATAGAAATGGAAAGAAATTCCAAGGAGGTGATAAGGAAAGACATCTTGAAGGAGTGTCACTCCAGCAGGACTCTGAAGGAAGCCACAGTGTCTGAGAGGAGGAATTGGGGAGAAGAGTAATCCAGACATGAAGGTCTACCATGCCAGAATCAGGAGATGGAAGGTGGTGTGTGGGGAACAACTGGTAGACCAGTTTGACTGGAACAGAGAGAGTGGGTGAAAAAGTAATTATAGGATCCAGTTGGTAGGGGGATTAAATGATACTAAATAAAATCTATTTTAGAAGTGTGAAAGTCCCCTAGACAGTAACTGCAGGTGTAATAAAAACAGAGATAGGAATCTGGTCTGGTTGGGTAGGGAAGGGAGAGTGAGACCTACAACAAATCATGTTGAGCACTTCCTATTCTCCTCAATGTATATAGAGATACAGTCTGATTCATTTATCGAAACAAGCACCAGGCTTGGAATTGGAGGACTTCAGTTTGCACTCTGGCTCCAGGTTTTCCCAGTTTGATGATTTCTCAAAGGCCTTAGTTTCCTTATTAAGAAAATGAAAGGGGCAGCTAGGTGGCACAGTGGATAGAGCACCAGCCCTGGAGTCAGGAGTACCTGAGTTCAAATTTGACCTCAGAAACTTAATGATTACCTAGCTGTGGTGGCCCTGGGCAAGCCACTTAACCCCATTGCCTTGCAAAAAAAGAAAGAAAATGAAAGAACTATGGGATTGTAGAAAGAGTTCTGAGATGATCTGGGTTCAGATCCCAGGGCTGCCACTTTTTGTCTGTATGATCTTGGTCAAATCATTTAATCTTTCTAAGGCTGTTTCATCTGTAAAATGAGCAGGGTTCAACTGAAAGACCTCTAAGATCCCATTCAGTTTTGAATGTATGATCCAGTGGCATTTTGCCAAATACCATAGGAAAGAGGTAGGGTATATTTTTAAGGAGTCTATATTTTTTATCTTAATGATGGAGGTGGAGTTTTACTATGAGTTGATCACTGTATATTATCTACCAATATTCCTTAACACTATCTAAAGTCCTAAAATTATATTAATTAATTGAATTAATTAATAATAAATAACTTTCCCATAGCAGGCATTCAGTTAAGATTTGTTGACTCTCATGATGAATTCATGAGTGAATTCCTATTCCCAGACTCTCAATTCTATTGCCTTCCCACTTTTAATTATTTCCTATTTTTCTTGCATTTAGCTCATTTGCACATATTTGTTTGTTGTCTCCCCCAATAGATTGTGAGCTCCTTGAATTTTAGGACTGCCTTTTGTCCCCTTTTGGATACCCAACAGTTAGCACAGTGCCTAATACATAGGTAATTAATTAATAGAAACGTATTGATTGACTCAATGACTGACCAGCTCCCATCTTTTTTTTTTCTTCCAAAGATCCACATACAACCTCTATATTCTGGAAACCCTGGAAAATTTTGGGAAAATGCACTTGGAGTTTCTTGAATAAAATAAACATACCTTAGAGACTAAAGCTTGGAGAGTTATGTTCCGAATGTGATGATATTTCTCTGTTGAAAGGAGGCTCAAGGGATTTCTACTGCTAGTCCTTCCATATGGAAGAGGACCATACCAACCAATCAAATGAATGGAAGTTTGAGTTGCACAATTATGATTCTTATAGTGATATCATGTTTTCTGAACTGTAGATCCCTGGCAAGGAATTGCTCCTGGACCTAAGAAAAACACACAAAAAAAAATATGCATGGGTTAAATAGTCCTGGGTGTCAGTGAGGGAGGACCAGGAATAGTGGCCTGCAGGCAAGCTATACCATAAGCTGGCCCCAGCTACTCATTTGCATAGCAATAATTACAAGTTCCCTGCCCAGTTGTCAAACCCACACCCCCCCCTTTTCTCACCACTTAAAAGGTCCCCTCCAAAGCTGGCAAGTGTCACTGATACTTTCTAAGTACACTAGGCCTTGAAGTGTGATTATGAATAGACTTGTAACTCCAGTGAAGTTTCCTAACGATTTAACGTGCCAACAGGCCAATAAAAACTAAACTGAGTCACAGTGTGAGGCCAGGCCAGCGGGCCAGGGCAAGAGATGAGAAGGAATCTGACTGTTGCCCTCCAGCATGGACTCATGGATGTTAGGGTGAGCCTAATGGCTGCAGTACAAGGGGAGGGAGAATTATCCCCCCAAGACCACTCCTCCAGAAAACAGTCAAAGTTGTTTCTCCTCTCTGGGTCTGAGTTTTCCTCCTCTGTCAAGTGATTAGATTGGTTGATATTGAAGTTCTCTTCTTCTTTAAAATTCTTTTAATTTATGAAATGAATAAACGTTTCCATAATATAGCACAATAAAAAGATGATTGCAAATGAAACTTCAAATCTATTATATACAATTTGCTATTCCTTTTAAATATTTAATAAAGTTATCGTGTAAATTTCTTTTTTTTTTACTTTTTTCCTTTTATTTCTCCCCTGCCCCAACCTAGAGATGGCTACCACTAGACATAAATAGATATAAATATATGTGTAAAATTATTCTATAATATTTTTATTTATTAGTTCTTTTGCTGGTTGCCAATAGTGTCTTTCTTCATATGTCCCTTACAGTTAACTTGGGTATTTTTTTAATAGTCAAAATGATGTATTCACTCAAAGTCTTCAACTTATTGCTATATCCCATGACTGAGCCCCTTTGCCATCTGTATTTGGGGGTACAGGAAACACCAACCTCTGCTTTAAAAGACCTCTTAGTTTAAGATAATTATCTACTACAAAGCAAATGAGCTGAAGAATACATTTCCCCAGGGTCAGAGCTTCCTAAGTAAAGATAAAATCAAAACTTCCAAGAAACTTAGATGACAGTTTAGATGAAGAATAAAACTTCAGGACTGAATTGTCTCAAAGGTCCCTTCCAGCATCACATTCTATGCTAACACTAACCCACTTTTTAAAAAATAACTCTTTGTGATCTACAGTGGACCTGTCTTCCAACAATCCTGGGAGGTAAGCAGGGCAAGAATTATTTTCTCCATTTTGCAGATAGGGAAACTAAGGTTCAAGCATGTGACTCATCTACGTGCTTTCATTTCTGTCATATTGACCTTCACAGCTTGCTTGAGAAGCGCCCACATCAATTTAAGGTTGGGAATCAAAGACAACTTAGAATGCGGGGAGCAAAGACAATACTCCAGCCACATGCAGGTTCCCATTTAACCAGCCAGGAAGCTGGAGTTTGAGGCTCTCAGCAATCCACTAAATTAACTCTGTGACCTTAGGCACAGTTTTCAGTTCTCTGGGTCTCAGTCTCTTCATCCACAAAATGAGAAGATTGAATTGGATTAATTCTAAATCCTTCGAGGTCTGATACTTTATGTGAGGTCTCATTGAGAAAACCTGAGTTAAAAATCTTTTTCTATTGTTAACTAACTGAGCTACAGCAAGCAACTTCACTTCTCAGGTCTAATAATAAAGACAACTGACATTTCTCTATCACTTTAAGGTTTACAAAGCACCTCCCAAACATTATCTCATTTGATCTTCACAATCACCCTGTGAGGTGGGTACCATGGCTATTATTATCCCTATTTTACAGATGATGAAACAGCAGAGGTTTAGAGAAGTTAAGCAACTTGCTCATGGTCATGCAGCCAGTGGTGTCTGAGGCAGGATTTAAACCAGGTTTCTTTTGACCCCAAATCTAATGTGCTAACTACTATGCTAGGTCACCCTAACTGCATAGCTAGTCAATAAGAAAAATAATTGCTCACATTTGTATAATAAGAGCAAATATTCATATATCACTTTTAGATTTACCCAGTACCTCCCATGCATCATCATAACCTTGCCCCTCACTCTCTACCTTATAAAACTTCTTACATCCCTCCAAAAATTCTTCAGCCCACTAACACTGGCTTCCTTTGCTGTTCCTCCAAAAAAAATAAAAATAAAAAAACACTCCATCTCTCAGCTCTGGCCAGTTTCTCTATTTTTTTCTGACATACTTAGAATGATCTCTCTCCTCATCTCTGCCTCCAGACCTCCTTCAAGTCACAGCTAAAATCTTACCTTCTACAAGAGACCTTCCCCCCAATCCCTCCTAATCCTAGTGCCTTCCCTCTATTGATTATTTCCTATTTATTCTATATATAACTTTTTTGCACATCGTTCATTTGCACCTTGTTCTCTCCTCCCCCCACCCACCCCACCCCACCCCCATTAGACCATGAGTGGTCTATGAGAAACTATAGGCAGGCCCTGCATTTAACTGTGAATAGTTGAGGCTTCAATAATTTTTTTTGCTTCAATAATCTGTGCTTGCTGGTGCCTCCCTCCTTCCCTCCCAAACACCAAGTTATCCTAACTTTCTTTACGGCACAGCTGGAGTGGTGCCCAGACACTGAACCACTGTGAGTGGGAAAGACTTTATCTACGAGTTACTCTTTCCCAGTGCCTCCCCTTGTTCTCCCCAAGGGAAAGAATGGAGTCTTTTGAAATCATCTCAAGATGTCCCTTTGAGACAGACATGAAAGATAGGTGGCCTGGAACTGTGGAAAGGACACTGATTTGAAAGACTGGAGACCTCAGTCCCAGTCTCAGAAAATCAAGTCCCCTTTCCCAGGTTCAGTTCCCTCATCACTAAGAGAGTAGAGTGTAAACTTGATATGGCCCCTTTCTATTCTTAATTCAATGCACCTTGAAACTAGGTGGAGTTTTGACTAGAGTGCAATCTGAGGTGGAATTCTAAGACATTTCCTAGCCAAGTGACCTTGGACAAACCATTCAATCTCTCTCAGTCTCAGTTTCTTCATCTGTAAACTGGAGGTTTATCATCCATCACACCTATCTTACAAAATGGTTGTGAGGATAAAATAAGATCATATAGGTAAAGAACATTATAAATTTAAAGTGCTATATTAAGGCTAGTTGCTATTGTTTCAGATCTGGAAGAGCTTCAAGGCAAAGAAAGAGAAATTGAGCAATCCAAAGGAAGAATCTGCCTGAGGCAGGATTAAGATTAGGGAGCAAAACTAGGACCTCTGAGTCTTTGCCATTGTCTCACTGTAACCCAGACTCACCCTCTTGTCCAAGGGTTGCCATGACCTCTATTTCCGCGGTTAGCATAACCCCATCGATGTTATTTAAACTTAAAAAAATACACGTGATTCTGTAGCAACAATCTTCTGTAAAAGCATGCTGTGTACAAAGCACTATTAGGTTTTGTAGTACAGACATAGAACACACACAGCCCTTGCCCACAAAGAATTTACAGTATTATAAAAGAATACAGCACATATACAAAAAGTACTGCCCATCAGTTAGGGATGACTAAACTAGTTGTGGTATATGACTGTAATGGAATATCATTAAACTATAAGAAATGACAAGGAGGCCAATTTCAGAAAATCCTGCAAAGACATGAACTGATGCATAGCGAAGTGAATAGAACCAGTAAAACATTGTTCATAGTAACAGCAATATTGTTAATTGAAGCATTGTGAGTGATTTAGCTTGGCGTCTAGGTGGCAAGTGGATAGAGCACCAACCCTGGAGTCAAGAGGAAGTGAGTTCAAATCTTATCTCAGACATTTAATAATTACCTAGCTGTGTGGCCTTGGGCAAGTCACCTAATCTCATTTCCTTGCAAAAAGAAAAAAAAAAGGTGAATGACTTAGCTATTCTCAGCAATACAATGATCCAAAACAATACCAAAGGATTAAAGATGAAGCCTACTGTTCACCTCTGGAGAAGAATTGGTATTGATTGAAAACTGACTGAAGCATGTTATTTTTCACTTTCTTTTTCTTTTATTCAAGTCTTCTTGTCCAAAATGACTGATATGGAAATATTTTACATAATTGCACATGTATAACCTATATCTGATTGCTTACCATCTTAGGAAATGGGGAAGGGAAGGAGGAAAAAAAGGATAAAATTTGAAACTCAATCTTAAATAACAATATATAAAAATTTAGGGAAAAAAGTAAAATAAATTAGGTAATGACATTGGGGCAAAAGAAAGGTACACGGTGCTCTGAAAAATGTAGGCAGGGCAGCTAGATGTCACAGTCAATAGAGCACCTGCCCTAGAGTCAGGAGAACCTGAGTTCAAATCTGTCCTCAAGCACTTGATACTTGCTATGTGATCTTGGGCGATTCATTTAACCCCATTTCCTTGCAAAAACCAAAGGGGGTGTGGGAAGAGAAATATCAAAAGGGGAAGAATCAGAGCACTGGTGATGATGATGATGATGATGATGATGATGATGATGATGATGATCCTTAGTTCTTAAAGATGATCATGACATCAGGAAGGTGATGCCTTGGCAAGCATGTGAATTGGATCTGAGTGAGGAGGGTTAGTTGTCAGCAGCCTCACTTTCTCCTCAGGAGTCATCTGGGTCCAGTGGCCAGATATGGATCAGGATGATTGGAGATGGCCCTGGACCTGGGGCAACCAAGGCTAAGTGACTTGCCCAAGGTCACACAGCCCCTAGCCACTGGGACAGCTAGGTGGCTCAGTGGATAGAACATGGACCCTAGAGTCAGAAAAATCTGAATTCAAATCTAGTCTCAGACATTTACACTTATCAGAGTCCCATATTCAGGATAGAACACATGGTACTTTGCCTCAACCCTTCCAGAATTTAGAATGATGAATTTCAAAGGCTTCCTCCAAGTGCCTCCTCCCTCCTGGTTTTAAAGATGGAAGGGACCTTAGAAGTGATCAAGTCCAAATTTTAGAGAACTTTAATTTTACAGATGAGAAAACTATAGAACAGGGAAGTTAGGTTCTTTGTTAATAGTCACACAACTAGTTACTGCTTGAGGAGGGATTTGAACTCAGGTCTTTGACTTCAAGTTTATTTACCTCTCAGTTCATTGAAAATATGAGTTTCTAAAGAGCTATACATAGAAGGTGATGATGAGAGAAGTGGAATTGGAAGTTCACTGAACTTGTTTTTCAGCAAGCAACCCTACCCTCAGCCTCACCCCCTTCAGTAAGAAAGGAAACTGAGTTGGCAGGAGCTGGCTAGCATTACCTGACTCTTGGAGCATCAGTAGCATGAAGCACTCTGGAACATGACTACTGCAGGATTTGAGGCTCACTGACATTCTGATCTCTCATACTCTTGAAAAATAACCAGTTCTTTCCCAGGATTGTGGAAGGCTAAGGGTTTTACCTGCCTCCCACCAAGAAATGAAGCCAAAACATTTTAGCACCATCAAACTAGTTTCTAGCTAGGAGGGACACTAGTGTACTAAAGAAGAGCTCTTCTTTCCCTATCTCCTCTTCCGACCCTATGCCCTGGGGTCTGTTTTCTCCATCCCTGTGAGGGTACCTTGCCTGACTCTTCTCATCTCCACTTTTTTGTGATCTTGACAGAGATACAAAAATTCCAGGTTAAGGATCTGAAGAGAAGATTCTTAGCTAGGAGAGACAACAGGTCAGAGAAAGCTGCAGATTGGTTTAGCAGTCAGAAGCTAACAAACCCCTTGTGGGTAAAATAAGGGTATTAAGGTATTAAAATCCCTTCCATGATCCTATGAACTTCCTGTTTTAGAAAGGGAAGCAAAAGGTCCTGGCACACATTCCCTGAGAGGAGGCAAGGGAGTCCCCTAATTGATACTTCCTCTTTAACCTATCACCATCTACTTTCCCATGCTTTGACAGAACCAATGTTTTCCTGACTCAACTTCTATGATTTCCTCTCCCCATCTACCCCAACTCCATGTAATCTTCTTGTCCTCAGCTTCCTTGATGAAGCTTCCAGGTTTGGGGTATAAGGAGTCCCAGCCAAGTGTAGTCATGATCTCTCAGACTTAGTGGACAAATCTCTCAGACTTACTGGACAAATAAAATCAAGTCCGAACAAACAGACTTAAGTGTTTTGTAACTAGACAATCAACCATTTTTTGGAATCATTTACCTATTAAATTTCATCTTAATTGACTTTGTATTTTCTCATCTTTTGAGATCTTCTTATGTCCTGATTGTCATCCAATGTGTGAGATTTCCCATTTAGTCTATGTCATCTGTAAATTTGAAAATCAAAGCATTTGTTTTTATCCAAATTCATTAATAAAAATGTTAAACAGCATGATATTAAGCACAGATCCCTGGAATTCTTCCCTAGAAATTTATATTGGCATTAAGTATTTTGGGGGTCTAATCCATTCATAGGTTCAGAATCAACCTAATTTTACCAACATCTGCTCCGTATCTCCCATTTTTGCCTACAAATGCTCTGCAAAAATTTAAGTATTACCATCTAAGGATGATAATCCTTAAAGCATTGTCTTCATCTAGCAGCCTAGTTACCCTGACCAAAAAGGAAATGAAGTTAGCTTGGCATGACATCCTCTTGATGAGTCATGCGGACTTTTAAATGAATACATTTTCCCTCTCTAGAGACTAACAGATCACCCCTTTAATGTGTGCTAAAATTTTGACAGGAATAGAAATCATGTAAAGTAGTCTATAGTTTGCAGATTTAGCTCTCTTCCATCTGAAAATAGGAACAGTATTTGCTCCATCCCTGTACCTCTTCCATTCTCCAAGATCTTTCAAAGTTCACTGACAGTGACTCAACAATTGCAGTCAGATCTTTCTGTTCCCAGAATGTAGATGATCAGAGTCTAAACTCGCTGAGAACAGCTAAACTCATTTGCCTTGAGTTTTCACTCCATGCTACAGATACTTATTCTCTCCTTCCCAGTCCAAAGATTATTCTTCTTGGTAGATAAAACAGAAAATAAAAATGGAGTAGTTTATCCTTTTCCTTTTCATCTAATATTATCATTTTATGTTCTTGAAACAGTCATTCTCATCTTTCTTGTATCCTCCACAATCCTTCCATTTAAGGGGCAGGGGAAAGCAACCTCAGCTCTTTCTGGGCTTTTTGAATTTTTTATCATTTCTGACTCCTTTATCCATGCATCTATCTGTCATCTATCTATCTAGTTTTCTATCTACCTATCTATCTCTCTATCTATCCATCTATCTGTCAACTATCTACCTGATTTATCTGTCTGCCTGCCTGTTGGTCTTTCCATGTGTTTTCAAATAGCTGGACTAAGTGACTTCTGAGACTCCCACTAACTCTGTGATTCTCCCTTCTATAATATTATCTTGTGTCCTCATAGACATGAAGAAATTGGCAATAACAAGCATTCCCATTTCTTCTTCTAACAACCATTCTGATTGATGAAGGCACCAGAGTTTCTCCCCATTGCCTTTAGGTTGAAGTGTATTAGAGTCAAATCCTACTTATACCTTGGAAATTGGAAAATGCTCCATATCGTGGCTTGATTTCTTGTTTCGTTCATTATCTACTCTTAAGAAAGTGATAGAGAAATGTTAATAATGCTAATTCAACTTAAAAGTGTGTCCTACAATTTTTTTCCCAGAGAGCCATTTACTAGCACTTCTCTACTTATAGGCCTTTGTTTCCTAATCTATTAAAAGAGAAAGGTGAACAGCATGATCTCTGAGATGTCTTCCAATTCTGGTGGTTTATATTTCAAGGGTTGTTCCAATTATAATACCCTAAGTTTAGACATTCATTGAAGAACAAAGATGCTTCTCATGGTGGAGATTCTGAAACCCTGTAGGATTCCTACTCTTAACACAACTCTATCTGGGTCTACTAGGAAGGCATCTATCAACATGTGCATTCAGATATCTGCCTGAAGGAAGTTAGGGAAAACCAGTGCAAATCAGATCATTTTTCCTAATCACCAAATTTATTCTTCCAGATTGGCCACTGTGGTGGATGGAACTATGCTAATAGCTATAAGAGCATCTAATGAACCTACTCCTCTCAAGGTCATCTTTCCCATTGTCTTCAATCACAGAATCATAGGATTTAGAGCTCAAATGGACCTCATTGGTCATTTATTGAGTCCAACTACCCCCCCTTTTTTACAGGAGAGGTGAAGTTAACTCTCTCAAAGGCACAAAGGTAATAAGGAACAGGCCAGGATTTAATCCTCAGTATTCTACTTCTAAGTCTACAGTAGCTGGGGTTCATAACCTTGGCTTCACAAACTTTTAAAAAGTATTTTAATAATGTATTTCAACATAATTATTTTCTTTTGTTATCCTATATATTTTATTTTATGCATCTAAAAAGCCTTACTCTGAGCAGCAGTCCACAGTTTTTGCCAAGAGGGCCTCTAACCAAAAAAAAAGAAACTTTCACTATTTGCATGTTTCTTTCCTAAACCATTCCAAATAGGTAGATATTTCTCTGGTCCTAAAGATTTCAAAAGGGTTACTTAACCATTATTTTGGGGGGAGCAGGGGAAGGGATGGAGAAAGGTGGGTAACAAAGAAGGTAAAGTGATTTGCCCAGGTTTCTATAGGCAATAAATGTCTGAGGAGTTGAACTCAGGACTCCTAACCCCAGGGCTTGTGCTCTATCCACTGTGTCACCTAGCTGCCCCTTATCATTACTCTTAGTAACTGCTTTCATTATCACCATTCATGGGATCATAGTCAATCAACAAACATTTATTAGGAGTCTGCTGAGTATCAAGCATTATGCTAAGCTCTGAGAAAATAAAGGTAAAAAAGACAAATCTTATACCCAAGAAGCTTACCATCTGATGAGGGTGAAAACATGCAAATAATTATGCAAGTTATATACATAGGATAAATTGGAAAAAAAAACAACAGAGGCAAAACATTAGCCTTAATGGGAATTTGGAAAGACTTCTTATAGAATATGAGGTTTTAGCTGAGAATTGGAGGAAGCCATCTGATGTAAGAGGTGAAGATAAAGCAGGAAAGAATTCCAGGCATAGGGAATAGCCAGAAAAAAATTATCAAAACTGGAAAATACATTATCTTATGTGAAGAACCACAAAGTTGGCATCACTGGATCACAGACTAGAAAGAGATGAATAGATTGTTTAAAAAAGACTAGAAAGATTTCAGGAGGAAACCAGGTTATGAAGGACTTTGAATACCAAACAGAAGAATTTATATTTGACCATGGAGATGATAAGGAGTCCCTGGAGTTTAGTGGATAAATGGCAACATGGTCAGACTTTAGGAAGATCACTTTAACACTGGAGTGGGAGATTGGTATGGGGAGAGATTAAACAACAGGTGATTGCAATTGTTCTATTGAGGTTTTTGAATTATGGTGCTGGAGATGACTTTGGAAATTTCTTTGGATATCAGATCAAAATTTAAATATATTAATTCAGATTATTTGCTGAAAGATTAAATATGAAAGCTAAAACATAAATATTTTGGCTGCATAATCAGTAGATGGGAAAAGATTAAAGGCAAAATGAAAAGGGAACACCAGAGGATGAGACAGATAGATAGCCTCATGAAAAAACAAACATCAGCTTGAACAGAATTGAGATAGTGGAGGATAAAAGGGTCTGTTCTGCCTTGGTCCATGGGTTAACATGGACTGAACAACAAGAAGAGGTGATGAGGGCCTGAATCTCAATAATGGCAGTGGTTGTGGTAAAGAAGAGATGGAGCATATGCAAGAGATGTTATATGAAGATAAAACTGAAAAAAATTTTACACTAAATTGAATATGGTGGGAAGGTGGGGAGAGAGAGTCAAGAATTGAGGATTATACCCATTTTGCAAGCAAGATTAAAGAATACTGATACTCTCTACAATAATTGGGTAGTATAAAGAGGGAAGGGCTTTTGGCAGTAGATGACTTCCATTTTGAAAGAATATGGAATACTGTAGGAATTTATCTGTAATAGGAACATTTATTTTTTAAAAATACCTTTGAAATTATCTTCATTTTAGAACAGGAAAAAAACTGCAGAATAAATCAGTAATAGAGACCTATCCTTTTTATAGCAAACCTAAATCCCTCTTGCTACAGTTGAAGCCCAGTATCTGCTATTGGATTCTCACTGGAGATATACCTGTATTCTCTTTGCAATAACAAATTGTAGAAGAGAAAGATAAAATGAAGAAGAATCATGGAATCTCAAAACTAAAGGGGACCTCAGAGATCACATGGTCAAATTGATATTTAAGCAAGAATCTTCTTTATACCATATCTGACTAATGGTCATCTGCTTCTGATTATGGCCCTCTAGTAAGGAGGAACCTGATAAAAACTAAAATTAATATTATATATTAACATATTTTATTGCATATTAGTAATTATATTATTAACGTATTATATATTAACATTATATAATGATTTACAATTTACAAAGCACTTGACATATTATCTCATTTAAGCCTATAATAATGCTGTGAGGTAGGTCCTATTGCCCCATTTTAAAGATGAAAAAACTGAGGCCCAAAGAGATTAAATGAAGTTGATTTTCTTAACCAATAGTATTTGCCTGTAATTAGACAGCTAGAAAATCTCAGAAGTGAGAGTTAAACTCAGACCTTCTTGATTTTAAATCCAGTTCTTCTGAACATCATCATTTGATTTCATGGATATAGGGAAGTCCTAGTATGGAAACTCCTATCATGATGCATATCAGCAAATTATCTGCAATGTACAATCTTAGAGATCTTCCAGGGACACCAAGAGGTTAAGTCATGTCACTTAACTTCTGTTTCCCTCAGTTTCCAAATTATAAAATTGAAATAAAGTACTACTTACCCTCCAGAGGCATTGTGGCAATTAAATGAGATAATATTTGAAAAGTACTTAGCCTACAATAGATACCACATAAGTTCTTATTCCCTTTTCCATTTCCCTTTCCCACCAAAATTCTTGGTACGTATTATGTGCTTAATAAATTCTTGTTGATTAGTTCATTGATGCTATGCTACCACCCAGACATAGAAAATTAAAATACATTCTCCTAGAGAATATGGAGCAACATGAGATAGCAATCCCATAGAATTTCAGGACTAGAAAAGATCTCAAGGAACATACAATCTAACTCTGTCTTGTCACTATCACTATTTGACAAATAAGAAAACTAATAATACCCATTGAAAGCAAATGATTCACACAAAATCAGGAAGGCCAAATAAGTGACAAAACTGAGACTAGAACTCATTTCTCCTATCTCTCAAAATAGCATGGGTTTGTTGTTGCTTTTTCTCCCTATTAAAAAAAAAAAAACATGCTTGCTTAGTGTGAACTTCAAATTGATCATCCTGTAGAACCCTAGCTCAACGAAATTCAATCTATTTCCATAGGATTCTAGGATCTCCAGCTGACTGCTTCCTTCTTTATGGTTTGGGGGAGGAGGAGGAGGAGGAGGAGGATTTGGGAGGTTGAACCATAAGCTTTGACTTTGTATACATCTATTTCCCAGTCATGGTACAAACCATCTGTAGAAGGTAGAAGGAGAGAGAGAGAGAGAGAGAGAGAGGAAGAGGGGGGAGGGGAGGGGAGAGACAGAGAGAGACAGAGAGACAGAAGACAGAGAGAGACAAAGGCAGAAAGATGTAGAGACAGAGATAGAGAGGGGGGAGAGAGACAGAGAGAAAGACAGACAGAAAGACAGAAGACAGAAAGATAAAGGCAGAGAGATGTAGAGGCAGAGAGAGAGACAGAGAGAGAGAGAGACACAGAGAGAGAGACAGAGAGACAGAGAGAGACAGAGAGAGACAGAGCGACAGAGAGAGCAAACTCTGGAATCAAAAGTTCCATCAGG
This sequence comes from Macrotis lagotis, assembly GCF_037893015.1. Classification (NCBI taxonomy): domain Eukaryota; kingdom Metazoa; phylum Chordata; class Mammalia; order Peramelemorphia; family Peramelidae; genus Macrotis; species Macrotis lagotis. The sequence goes on along the minus strand of NC_133666.1, from coordinate 588,984,836 downwards.
ACTCAGTTTCTACTTTGGTTGCACACATTGAATAGAGGGTGTGACTTTGTATATATTTCTCATCTACCCAGAGATCTGGAAAGACAGATCTGATCTCTCCATCAGCCAGGATCCCTGCCAGTCATAACATGGCTGCTTAGAACTGTCTGGAAATGACTACAGAATCTCCCAATTGCTAAGAATGAATAACAAACAGCTATCTAAACAGAACTTTCATCTTCCTGTTCAAATCCTCTGAAAGAATAACGCCCAAGGAAAGGGAAAATATGGAGACATTGGAGGGGAAGAAGTGGCAGGGAAGGAAGAAGACATAGAGAGGGAAGAGACAAGAGATAATGAGAGCTCGAGCAAGCCAACAAGCATTTATTAAATTCTTACTTTGACTCAGGAACTGAGTGTTACATTGAGGATATAATTCAAGCAGAAAAATGGTCATTCCTGTTCTCAGGAAGCCTACATTCTGGTAGAGGAAAGACAGCACACAAAAGGTGGCTTAAAAAGAGGGATGAGGGAGAGGTGAATAGTATCTGGCATGTCAATAAAAAACATAACAGAAAAGGAAATGAAGGTGAGCCAGCCTGTGCCTCTCCCCAGAATGGCTGCCCCAAGAGAAACTCATCAATAGACAAATAGTCAATATAGCAAGGGGATATTCCAAAATGACAGCCCTATAAGGCAGTTGTCAAACATTAAAAGCAATACAGGGTGACTGAACTACATTACAATGTAGTTGGGAAAATATTTAAATAAAAAATTAAAATACAATAAAATATGAATAACATTTCATTTTAAAACTGTCGATATGTGACACCAGGAATCCTTATGCATGAAAAAGTAGCTTTCCATTTCTATTTGATTTTGACATCAGACTATTAGGAATGATGGATGTTTCCCAGTGAGGAAGCTCCAGATACTGAGGGGGATTCCAGGGTGAAACTGCTGATGAGCATGAAATCCTGAAAGGGTTGAAATCCAGGAAGCATACCCAAGAGGGGAATGACAAAGAGAAATGGGGAAAGAGGAGGAAAAAAATATTCAAGTAAAATTCTAAGGGGAATGGTCTAGAGGAACCAAAGAAAAATTAGAATCCAAGATTTTGATGAAAATGTTGGATGAAATCAAGTTAAAATTAGATCCCCAATAAGCTAGAGACATTCTCAATAAGATCAGGGTGAAACAAAGATGCCTGTTATTACCAATACTATTCAATATTGTGATAGAAATGTTAGCTTCAGCAATAAGAGAAGAAAAAGAAATTAAAGGAATTAGAAGTGGAAAGGAAGAAACACAACTCTCACTCTTTGCAGATGACATAATGGTATACCTAGAGAATCCTAAAATATCATCTTTAAAAACTACTTAGCAGCTTTAGCAAAGTCACAGGATATAAAATAAACCCTCATAAATCCTTGGCATTTCTATACATTACTAACAAGATACAGCAATAAGAGCTAGAAAGAGAAATCCCATTTAAATTAACTTCAGACAGTATAAAATACTTGGGAGTCTACCTACTAAGGCAGACTCAGAAACTATGAAAATGACTATAAAACACTTCTCACACAAATAAAATCAGATAATAACTAGGCAAATGTCAACTGCTCATGAATAGACTGAGCTAATATAATAAATATGACAATTCTACCTAAATTAAACTATTTAGTGCCTTACTTTAATGAGCTAGAAAAAATTGTTAAGTACATTCATATGAGAAATAAGAAGTCAAGAATACCCAGGGGATTTAATGAAAAACATGCAAAAGAAGGTGGCTTAGCTCCACCAGATCTAAAATTATATTATAAAGCATCAGTTATCAAAACTCTCTGGTATTGGCTAAGAAATACGGTAGTAGATCATCAAAATAGACGAGATGCAAAAGAGATAGCAGGAAATGATTACAGTAATCTGCTGTTTGATAAACCAAAAACGTTCATTTTCTGGGATAAATACTCTCTCTTCAATAAAAACTGTTGGGAAAACTGGAAGTTAGTATGGGAGAAACTTGGATTAGACCAACATCTCACACCCTATACCAAGATAAGATCAAAATGGGTACAGGATTTGGACATAAAAGACAATATTATAAGCAAACTAGAAGGTCAAGGAATAGTTTACTTGTCAGATCTCTGGAAATGGAAGCAGTTTATAACCAAGGAAGAGATAGAGAACATCATTAAAAACAAACTAGATAATTTTGATTACATTAAATTAAAAGGCTTGTGCACAAACAAAACCACTATAACCAAGATCAAAAGAAATGTAGTAAATTGGGAAACAACTTTTACAACTAGTATTTCTTACAAAGGACTCATTTCTAAAATAGAGAACTGAGTCAAATTTATAAAAAAAAGCAATTCCCCAATTGATAGTCAAAGAATATGCAGATGCAATTTATAAATGAAGAAATCAAAGTGATTCGTGGTCATATGAAACACTGCTCTAAATCATTACTGATTAAGACATGCAAATTTAAGCATCTCTGAGGTATCACCTCATATCTATCAGATTGGCCAATATGACCAGAAAAGATAATGATCAATGCTGGAAGGGATGTGGGAAATCTGGGACACTAGGACATTGTTGGTAGAGCTGTGAACTCATCCAACCTTTCTGGAGAGCAATTTGGAATTATGCCAAAAGGACAACAAAAATGTGCATACCCTTTGATCCACCAATACCACTACTGGGTCTATACCCTGAAGAGATCATGAGAAAGGGTAAAAACATCACTTGTACAAAAATATTCATAGCAGCCATGTCTGTAGAGGTAAAGAATTGGAAACTGAGTGGATGTCCATCAATTGGGGAATGGCTGAACAAACTGTGGTATATGTAGGTCATGGAACACTATTGTTCTCTTAGAAACCAGGAGGGATGGGAATTCAGAGAAACCTGCAAGGATTTGCATAAACTGATGCTAAGTGAGATGAGCAGAACCAGAAGAACATTGTACACCATAACAGCAACATGGGGTTCATGATCAATCTTAATAGACTTGCTCATTTCATCAGTGCAACAATGAGGGATAATTTTAGGGTATCTGCAATGGAGAATATCATTTGTACCCAAAGAAACAATTGTGGAATTTAAACAAAGACCAAAGTTCCTTAATTTTGCCTTTAATTTTTAAAAAAGTTATCTTTTTATGTAATTTTGCTCTCTCTTACATTTTATTTTTTCCTTCCCCCTTCTATTGGGGGGAGTTGGGAGGAGGGAAGTGAGATTGGTGAATGTAAAATATAAAAAAAATAAAATTAATAACAATAGATCCCCGGAATATTTTGCAAAAGACCACAATCCAAATTAATATCAAATTATTAGCATTCTTTGAGTCTGATAGTTAACAATTTTTTAATTTCCTGCCACCTCTCTGTATCAACCACAAAAATCTCATTAGACTTTCCCAAATGATTGCTGAAATCATGAATGAACATGCTTTACTCCTAATAACTGATGCATTCAAATAAAATACTACCTTCCCCTGGAAAGAAGAAAGGGAACAAATGGAGAGAAACAGTTAGAATGACAAGATAAGTTCATGTAACTGAATATCCTTATACCATAAGAAATGATGAGTTTGAAGAATTCAAAGAATTATAGGAAGATTTATATGAATCTGAGCAAAGTATGCACCAGAGAAACATTGTATACACTGAATACAACAATGTAATGGAAAGAACAACAAAAAAAACTGACTAGTGTATAATTTAAATTGCTAGTACACTTGGACTTGAAAAAAATTGACAAAATATATTCTTCCATTGTTTGTAGAGGTGGGAGCTATGGATATGTTGTATATATACAACCTATGTCTTGATTAATTGATCTTTACTTTTTTCTAGCTTCTGACACATATTGGTTGTATGACCCCAGGCGATTTACTTAACATCTCAATTTTCTAAAATTAAGTTGCAAAGAACATGCCTCCTGCACTGGTTTAAAGGGAACTTCTTCCATATCAGGCAATGTCAGTCAATATGAATTTCTTAAGCTCCTACTAAGTGCCCTGCAGGAATTGGTGTAAGAGCTGGGGACACAAAGAAAGGCACAAACAGAGACTTGAAGCAAGCCAGGGAAACCAAGAGGAAGAGAGAGAGAGAGAGAGAGAGAGAGAGAGAGAGAGAGAGAGAGAGAGAGAGAGAGTGAGTTCCTTGTATGTAGAACAGCCAGTGAAAATGGATGAGATTAAGAGATGAAATGTTTTGTGTGAACATCAAGGGGGCCAGTATCACTGGATTTAAAAAGTATGGGCATGAGGGAGTGAGGGGTAACAGTGTAGTAAACTGAGCAGATCAAAGCTTCTATGTCAATCAGTAGTGGGACCAGGATCATGAGGGGTTGCACTAATAGCCTGGGGAAAAATAAGGAGACCCTATCTTAAACAACAAACACAACAAACCAAAACACTCTCAGATCTCTCCTGATTTCAGGTTCACTGCTCTTTCCGCTATAGCACACTATCTCTGAAGTAAGAAACTGGTCTAGGAAACATTCCACATCCTTTGATTAAGCCTAACAGTATCTCAGTATTTTCCAGCAAACACCTCCTATATAGAACTTTTTCCCTCTGCAATTGAAACAATAAGCCATCCATTGCACTTTAAATTTTTCCCTCTGGCTTCTTGTATTGTAGCAGTCCTAAGGCTAATTCATCTTGTCCTCTAGTGTAGCCCTCCCTCCACTTCATGGGGACCTCCCCCACCCACACCTATACCCACACTCAAAAAAGCACCACCCTTTTCACAAGCATTGTTCTAAACCTACTTTTACAAGGTGCCTGTCTGGTGCCATCCATGGAGTATGATGCCCATCCTGGAGGTGGCATAGTATTTGCTGTAGGCATCTGCAGTAAAACTGTAAAGAGCATGAATGTGTGAATTGCATTCTCAATTTAAAAGCAACTGTTATTTTGGACACCAGCTCTCCCAACACAGAATGTGCTGTTTTCAACTTCATAATGAACAAGACATTTCTGATATTACACAGCTGAGCTGGGAGGGATCTCAGAAGTCATTGAGTCCAAACCATACCCACACATGGGAGAACACAGAAGATAGTGAACAAAATCTTACAAACTCTTTACAAATCCTAAAACACCATATAATTGCTGCTACTACTACTATTAGTAGTGCTACTGTTACTATTACTACTACCACTATTACTACTACTATTAAAACAATTTCATTATAACTACTCTAGGAACTACTACTACAACTACTATTATCACTACTAAATTCTATTATTACTACTATACTTATAATTACTACTAGTGTAGCAACTTTTGTTCCAATTAGTACTATAACTACCATTACTACTACTACTACTATTACTACTACTGCTACTACTACTACTACTACTACTACAATAGTTACTATAATTACTAGTTCTACAACTATTAGTAACTCCTCCTCCTCCTCCTCCTCCTCCTCCTCCTCCTCCTCCTCCTCCTCCTACTACTACTACTACTACTACTACTGCTATAGTTACTACTTCTACAAGTACTAGTAGTAGTCCCACTACAGATCTGTCCTCTATGATAACCCCAACAATACTTCCTATAAGGAGAACTGCATTATTTTCCAGGCGACACTTTTGGATTTCACTTTTGGATGCTTATTTCAATCTCAAAGACAGATTCCTCAGAAAGTGGTATGTTTTAGGGAGGGCAGTTTTCAAGAACTTTCCCTGGGAGAGGAAAGAAGTAAAGGAATTCATTCAGTCCTAACTTAGCCAGAATTAAGAGATGAGCATCAGAATTCTGCCTCCTGAGTAGCCTGTTTGTGTATGAATAAGGTGGGGCTATGGAACTGTTTGAGGACAGAGCTGAAGGTGTACTGAGTCACCCAAGGCATGTTGCTTGGGCAGTCTCATTCTGAAAAGAAATAACAATGCCCCACAGCTGCTGAACAGTGAAGAAGAGTGGAAAACATCAGCAAAATGCTTAGCAGATGGCAGCTTAGGAAAACAAAGAATAACAGAACATAAGCAATAGAGGGTAAAACTTCATTAGTTGGTAAAAAAGACAGTAGGGCAACAAATTTCCTGCCTCAGAGGGAAGGGTAAGGATAGATCTCAAAAGTAGTAGAATACCTGGACTACCCACATCAAGGAGCTTAAGAATTAGGAAGACTAGAGTTCAAATTCAGTCTCAGACTCTTATTAGCAGTGTGACCCTGGGCAAGTCAGTTACCCTGCTTCAGTTTCCTCATTTAAAAAAATGAGGAAAATAATATTATCTACCTCCCAGGGTTGTTGTAAGGATCAAATGAGATGTAATTTGTAAATAATATCTCTCTTATCACTCAGCACAGTGTCTGGAACATAGTAGGTACTTAATAAAATGTTTATCCCTTCTCCCCAATATTTGCCATTTTCCTTTTTTGTCAATCTGATGTGTGTGACAAATGTTGAAGGAACTCTGGAAAAACAGGTACATTGACTTACTGTTGGTATCTGTGTGATGGAAATAGCTATTCAGGAAATCAATTTGTAATTATACCCCAAAAGTTATGCAAGTGTATATATTTAACCCTATAATATTATGGCCAAGCATATACTTAAAGGGGTTCATAGAAATAGGAAAAAGTACTACATATACAAAAATATTTAAAGAAGCCCTTTTTGTAGTTGCAAAAATCTCAAAACTAAAGAGTAGTCCATGGACTGAGAAATGGCTGGTTATGAATGTGGAAGAAATATTGTAAAATATCTGAATTCTAAAGGGCATGGAAAGATCTACATGAAACTGAACCAGAATGAAGAGAGCAGAACCAGAAGAACAATCCTTAACAATTAAATTCTTTGCTATTTGATTTATGGTATATGCCTCCAATAGTCTATTAGTGGAGAATTCAATGTACCTGAGCATAATAGGTTCCCACACTGAACTCAGATTTCAGTGTTTTCCAGGGCTTCACTTCTGAGAAAACAAAACCCTTGGCCCCACCTCTTTGAAAGGTGGTACCCAAGCCCTTCCCTTCAGGAGAAGAGCCAATGATCTATTTCCACAGTGATAAGCAATCACTTGCCATATTGTTCAGGGATGCATGTAGGTAGTCTGAGTGAAGAAATGGATGGCTGGGGAGCTGCTCAGGGACAATCTAAAATAAGGGGAAGGAATCAAAACTGGAACTATAATTAGGGAGAGGCAAAAATGGAAGGGAGCTGAGTCAATGAGCAGGGATAGAGATGAAGAAAAGAATCCCCAGAAATGATGGATGACCTGACCTACCCAAGGCTGACTCTCTGAGCAGCTATGAGCTCACCTCCAGGACCTGAAGCAAATTCAGGCTGGCTTGAGATTTGGGTGAGTCAGAGGGTGTGTATTCAAGTCAGTTTTCCATTCAGCCAAATAAGGGACTCTACTCAGCTCTGTTTGACCTTTCAGACTATGGAAGTCTACTCTTCAAGTCACCAACCAACAAGAAGGAAAGCTGAAAATACTCAACCAGTTCTCTAGCTATTTGAAAATACTGATATGTGTAGTATCATGCAGACCAAATATTCAGTAAAGGTTTAAGAGATTTTTTTTCCTGTGTTCATCTCAAAGATTGAATTAATGCAGACACAATTCAGTGTGACTCAAACCTGGGTGAAAATAAAATCCCTCCCAAAAAAACAGGGAGATCTTGCTCATTTAAGCTTATTTAGATTTTAATAGTCTGACTGGTCAAGAACAAATAAATTACATAAATTTACATGAATGAAAGAATGTCTCACACTTAAATGACACTCTCAAGTTAACAAAGCACTTTCTCTTAACAACCCCTGGAGGTAGGTAATGAAAACATCACCCTTCCCATTTTGTAGTTGATGATCTGAGACTCAGAAGAGTGAAATAACTTAATTCATGGTTACACTGCTAATGAATTCAGAACCTGACCTTCTGACTCACATACCAGAGTTGTTTCCAGTATAATATACTTCCTTTCTTGAATTCTTGACTTGAGTCAGATTCATAATTTATCTGAATATTCAAATAGTTCTTGGATCACCTCATTTTGGATGTTGCCTCCAGTGATTCAAATAAAAACTCACCTGTACCTCTCCATCCTATGCACTTTCTTGTCCAGCTCCTCCAATAAGTTCCTCCAATGAGGCCTTTTTCCTCTTTTTCCTATTTTGAGGGTAGAATGGGTCTAATGGGTAGGAAGACTTTCCTTACATTTTTTGCAACTTCCACCCATTATTCCCAAGTCTTCCCTCTAGAGCTGAGGAGAACAACTCCATTTATGTGGGACAACTTCACATACTTGTGAAGAACTATAATGTCCACCCAGAGTCTTCTCATCTGCAGCTACTCACCCCAAGGACCTTCCAGGTGCTCAACTGTAAATGTACAAAAAATACCTCCAACAGGGCATTTAAGTTGACATCTGTTACCTCTCATCTTCATCATGGTCCATCTTCTCATATATTTTTGATGACATTTTTTATCCATGTTCTTCTAATCCCCTCATTCATTTATGTTATATCATGTGCCTCTCCATTGCCTTCTGGGTGATGTTGTCCATTTTTCAGAAACATTTGTATTCTACATCCAGAAACCATGTTATTATTCAGTCATTTTTCAGTTGTGGGTGACTCTTTATGAGCCCATCTGTGATTTCCTTGGCAAAGCTATCAGTGGTTTGCCATTTCCTTCTCCAAATTCATTTTACAGATGAGAAAAATGAGGTAAACAGAGTGAAATGACTCTCTCTGAGCCTCAGAACTAATGTATCTGAGATGAAATTTGAACTCAGGAAGACTTATTTTCCTGACTCCAGGCCTAGCCTTCTATCCACTGTACCACTTAGCTCCCTGTCGTTAACTATTAAAGTTCTAGTTAGATAGTGGATTGAATTCTGGGCTTAGAGTGAGGAACACTTGAGTCAAATCTGACCTCAGACACTAGTTGTGTGAACCTGGATTAGTCAGTTAATCTCTTTCTGACTCAATTTCTTTATTTATAATAAAATAATAATAGTATTCACCCCACAGAGTTCTTATGAAAATAAATTGAGATGCTATTTTTAATTCACTTTGCAAACTTTAAAGCACTATATAAATGATATTTTAAGGCCTTAAATGTGTGATAGAATCCAAAGCAATATATATATATATATACTAATATTATTATTCATCGACCAAGAATTTATTAAGAGTCTAGTATATGAAAGGAGATTATAGTATGAGAAGTTCAAGGCATGGTAGTTTTCATCTCTATTTTCTTCATAGAATCATAGTTTCATGGAGGGTAAAGAAACCTCAGAGCAATCTATTAGCCCTTTTGGGTCACATTGCCTAACAAAACTTGTCAAGGGCATAATAAATAGTGATGAATAAATATTAAATACTATATGCAGTCCTTCACAAGTTTATTTTGGTGGAGGATCAATGCAGCCCAGAAGACTAAAAGGTTGGATAACCCTATCTTAAAGATTTATGCAAAGTCCCTGACCTGAGACTCAGTGATCTCTGACTCTAGACTCAATATTACTAGCAACTAGCTGTATGACCTTCAACAAATCCCTTTCCCTCTCTAGTCTTCAGTTTCCTACTCTGTAAAATAAAGGGGGTGGACAAGATAACCTCAAATGTCCCGTCCCCCTCTAGCAATCTATGGCAATTATCTAGTCTGACACCTTTCATTTTATGAGTAGAGAAAAAGGGGCAAAGAGAAACAGTGATTTCTTTCACTCTGTTCCAAAGTCACCTACTAGAATCCTAGCCTTGAAGAGTCATTCATCCCAGGGAAATCCATGAGAAAATGTAGATGGGTCAGTGCAAACCTTTCCCCCACCAACATGAACCAATAAAGTACATACCCTTTTGGTGATGTTTCATGGTGGGTGACACCTGCAGTGAAAGGCCCATGATGTGCTCTGTGTGTATTTGTGTATTATCTGAATGTGTTGGTGATGTTGGACTCCTGTTTTGGAAATTTCCCCAGAAGGTCTGGGTCAGTGGTCTTCATACAACTCATCCACCACAACTATCACTAAAAGCAACTTGCTCCTAAGTATGTCAGTAAACTAACAGACAAACCCTGAAGAGCCATAAAATCAAGGAGAAGGTGTCTCAGACAACAGGTGCTCAACTGTAAGTGTACAAGAAATACCTCCAACAGCTTCTTCAACAAGTAGTCGTACAACTGCAGACATACAGAGATGGAGGGCTTACTACCTCTGAGACAATACATTGAACTCTTGAATGGGTCTAATGGGTAGGAAGATTTTCCTTACATTTTTTGCAATTTCCACCCATTATTCCCAAGTCTTCCCTCTAGAACTGAGGAGAACAAATCTAATTCCATTTATGTGGGACAACTTCACATACCTGTGAAGAGCTAGCATGTCCACCCAGAGTCTTCTCATCTGCAGCTACTCACCCCAAGGACCTTCCAGGCTTAGTGCTTAGCACCTGAAACAGAATAGGCACTTTATTATTGTTGTTACTGCTCAGTCATGTCCAGCTCTTCCTGACCCTTCCCTCTTTAGCTCATGAGGAAGCTAAGGCAAACAAAGTTAAATGACTTGCCCAGGATCACACAGCTAGTTAGTGTCTTAGGCCAGATTTTAACTCAAGAAAATGAATCTTCCTAATTCCAAGCCTAATGCTCCATCTACTGTTCCACCTAGTTGTGTTATTAGGCATTTAAAAACATACTGACTTTAATAATTTAATAAATGTTAAAATAGTCTTATACAGCAAGTTTTCCTCCTTTCTTAGTTTCAAGATTCTGCCTGCTTCTAGTTATAAATGTTATATAAATTAGCATAGTAATAATTCTAATCCTAATTGATAGTGCTTTAAATGCTGTAAAGCTTTTTGTACACATTATTTTGTTATATAGACAAAAAATGATATTATCCCCTATTTCACAGATGTGGAAACTGAGACTCAAAGAGGTTCAACCCCTTGCCCAATCTCATGAAGAATGCAAGAGTTAGAGATGAGATTCAAAATCAGATGCATGTCACATATGTATATATGTATATATGTATATATATGTATGTAAAGTTATACTCAGTGACCACAATAATATAAATTGAGAGAATAACCACAAAACAATCCAAAATGATTGTTGTAAAAGTGCAAAGAACAAAGTTGATCATAAAGAAGAAATATAACAACCCTTTGGTGGATGCCAAAAGGTATAAAACCCTATATATATTTTCAGTTTTGCTGATTTTTCTATTCTTTTTTCATTTTACTTTAAAAAATATCTTTGTGGGGCGGCTAGGTGGCGCAGTGGAAAAAGCACCGGCCCTGGAGTCAGGAGTACCTGGGTTCAAATCCGGTCTCAGACACTTAATAATTACCTAGCTGTGTGGCCTTGGGCAAGCCACTTAACCCCATTTTCCTTGCAAAAACCTAAAAAAAAAAAATCTCTTTGTTATACAAGATGGCTCCTTGAAAGGGATAAAAAGAGAGATAGAGAGATAGAGGGAGAGATTTAAGCAAAATAAAAATAAAAGATATTAAAAATGCATTTCTAAAAAATATGATCTTACCAAAATGATAAAGGTATATTTCATGAATAATTAAGGAATGTCTCAAAATCTTGTGAATTCAATATGAAATCATGTAAAACTAGTGAATATATCAAAAGAATACTATTACATAATAAAATTATTTTTAAAGATGTAAAAAAGATTATTATACTAATTCATATGTTTTTATTAAGATAACAGAGCTATCATTTCCCCTTGTTCTGGACAGCAAACTTCTATTAATGAAATCAGAGATCACTTTTGCTCTGAGGTCTGCCATGTTGACTCACATAGAGTAAATTTGCTGCCTGTACATTGATTTCTTGAATATTCAACTTTTAGCCCTTTCAGTCAGCTCTCTCAATTTGAGTAGATAAGAAATATACCAAGATAAGGAGATAGGCAATGAAACAGATAAACTACCTATCTAGGTCTGCAAATAATTATATATATATATATATATATATATATATATATATATATATATATACCATTGATATTGTGTAAGACCAGATGATCTGTCTTTGAATGAAGGATTCATTGTCTTAGTTTAGGTGTTGTCCAAGTCTCTTAGAAATGAAATTTCCTCATGAATCCTATGTGCACACACTTAGGCAATGGCTGTGTTTGCTGCCACCCAAGCCATTGAATGTCTATGTGTCTCTTCTCTAGGCTTGGGAACTTACAAGATTTGATCCCAAGTTATGTTCTGGATTTCTTAATGCTCTTGCATATCTGTCTATTCCATCAAGAGTCTGAATGTCTCCTTGCCTCAGGATCTCTTGTCTTTTCATAAGCAAGAGCAGTTCTAATCTAGGCCTAGCCTACTTCAACACAACCAATTGGAAGAAAACAGACCTAAATTCTACCTCTGATCTTTCCATTTATAATTGTGTAGCCTTGAACAAAAGACTTCACCCATATGGACCCTCAATTCCTAAATTTGTATGTGATCCCATAAACATAACTGGTAGCTCCAAACCACAGATATCGGTTTACTCTAGGTTCAACCTTAGGTGTTTTCTAAATCATCTGGGCCCAATTCTGCAACTCCTTTGAGAACAAAAGAATTTAGCTCATGTCTCATTCCCTACAGAAGAGTTAACTTTCAAACAAGCACTCAGGTTAATGTGATATCAAATATACTAAAGACTTGATTTAACTTAAAAAATTACAAAATCATAATGGAGGGTATAATCATAGACTTATAAAGGACACCAAATGTCATTTTGCCCCAAGTCTTCATTTTACAGGCAATAAATTGAGGTCAAGAGACTCACTTGGCATCTTATACCTAATAATTATCTAAGAATTTGAATTCAGGTCTTCCTAAACCAAAACCCAACATAATATCTACTATTCCACCATGAATCTTGAAAGAGCTTATCTTCACTCTCTGGGGATCCTCACCTCCTCAGGGACCTATAAAGTCTTTAAGACCCATAGTACTACCCTGGATTTGAACTCCACTAACTTAAAAGGGGAAAGTAATTCAGGTATTTAGAGAATTGACCTATTTCCCTCACTCCACAGAAATCACAATACCAATGAAATCTAAAATCTAATTTTTTCCTTCACATCCCACACTATGAAAATGAGAAGGGGAATGAAGAGAATTTATTAAGTACCTATTCCGGGCCAGATACTATGCTAAGCTTAAGTTCCTCAGCTACAATTGTCCCTTAGTCAAGACATTCCTCGATTTACATAGCTCTCCCCCCTTTACTACATCAGTTTTGCTAGCTTATGTTCCTGTAGTCCTCAGCTTAGTTAATGAACTCTGCTAATGGCCTTTCTTTTCCATCTCCACATAGGCCCCAGAAGGGATCCCCAAGTTTAAGTCTAGTTGTAATCTTTCTCTTCTTTTAATTTTTCTCTATACTCATTGCCTTTGTGCTCTCCCATTTAAAGGTCAAGTTTATGTAGAAGCAACTAACCAATTATGTGCTCTCAGGCTAAAGAATATTCAAGGCAAACAGAATTCAGGTCTTGCCAGGAAGGCATCTCAATGGCAGGATAAAGGGGTTCTGACATGGTGCTAACTTTGATAAGTGGATAACTTTGACAAGAGAATCCTGAACATCATTAAGGAAACACAAAAGGGCTCCGTGGGGATCTCTTCAAGCTCCTTCTAATTATAGGCACTACATATAAAAGAAGATAGTTGAACATGGGATAATTCCTAAGGTCCTTTCTGGTTTAAAGGGTCCATGCTAAGTAGATAAACAAAAAGGTTTATTACAAGAATTTACTGAGATCTCAGTATCCTCCCTGTGATGAGTTCAGCCTCCACAAGTGCAATTCATGACCCATCTATACCTCTTTATCCTCAATGATTTTTGTCTATATTTTTCTATAGGTCCTCAATAGAAGACTTACCCAAGATGCCTAGTGCAGTCCTCTTAAGTCCTATTAAGTTTTTAATAGGTAACAGTACAGTATGAATGAAGCCTGTTATTCCATATTCTCACTAAATAGTACAATGGATAGAACACTAGATGGTTTCAAGAAGATTGAGGTAATAATCCTATCCCAATGCTGAATGAATTATTTATCCTCCCTATATCTCAATTTCCTCATCTCTAAAATGAAGAGTTATATTTGACATCCTCTAAATCCATTCCAGCTCTAAATCTATTAGCTTAAATTTCTTTTTTCCAGTCACACACATCAACAATGATTTTTTTTATATCTTCTCATGTATTATACACACTGATTCTCAGGATATATTTTCTATGGTCCTTTAGAAGACCTAGGATTTTGATAGTTCTAAGATCTTGACACAGAGTAACATCAGAAGAAAGTCATGTTAGTTTAAAATTTAACTACATACCTTCCTTCTTAAGGCAACAGAATGGATTTTTTCTGCAGATTTAGGCAAAACCAATCATTTAGCTGACTCAGAGTCTGAACAGGCTATACATCCAGGTGAGCTGTTTATGGTGACAAACTGGATGTTTTTATTTTCTGGTTAAATGCTTCATTCCTCTATGCTAAAATCATCTGATAACTCATTGAACTGTGGAGATAACTTGACCTCTTGCATATTATGTCAGTGGAGCACAAACTCTGGCATATTTTGTCAAGATAAAATAGCCTTTCAATACAATGCCTATATATGCTTTTTTGGCCAGACTTCCTTTAGAGAAGCTCATTGACAGATGGCTGACTACAAGATAATGGATTTTTGCTTGGCCATAGACACTCATGAAAACAAATGACAAAATGACAATTCTTTGGAAATATTATAAACCCACGGTTTTCCAGAATGTTACAATTAAATGGATTTTTAGAGACCATCTTGTCCAATGTCCTAATTGAAAAGATAGAGAAACTGAGGTCCAAAAGGATAATGTGATTTGCCCAAAGTTATAGTTAAGAAATTGAAATCAAACAATCAGATTGATTTTCCCATACTCTCTCCCAAATGAGTGAGTGAGAAACATACTTCATTTGTTTTTCTTTCATATGTTCCTTCTTTTCTCATGAAGACATTAATTTCATTTTCATCAATTCTAATTTTCAGGAAGTCCACTCCTTGGGTAAAGTTTCTTATCTCTTATACTGCTCTGTTAATTCTTTTTCCAAGTCTTTCCTCCAAAGTTCTCATTTCTTTTCCTTTCATCTATCACTCCCATTTCATTTGTAATATCATTTTCAACTCTTTTTAAATTATGTTTTCATTTCTTCCAGAAATTTGAATTTACTATACAATCAAGCTATTTGGGGGGGGGGTTGTTTATAAGTTTTTTTAGTGATTCTCTGCTTGGGTTTTGGCATCATAATAGTGTTTCTTATTTCACTCATTCTTCCAGCCTTCCTTCTCAGACTGGAAATTTGTGTTAGGGCCAGATTTTTTTACACTTCTTCTTGAATTGTTTGGATCTTGTATGACCCTGGTCTGATAGATCTGAAGCCTTGACCTTATCTTCTTTGGGTTCTGAATATTATATATTTGAAAAATAACAGGAGTTGACTGTGTCAAAGGTCTGCAAACTTTCAGCAACCTCTATATGATCAGATCAAGGGCATGACCTGATTCCCATGCTCCTTGGCTTTCCAGACTGTGGTTTGACTCTAGACAACATAGCTGAAGACTTGTCTGAGTGGCAGTCTGGTAGATTGTAGTTAGCTCTACTCCCAGTCAAATAGCTGAAAGACTAAGTTGTTTTGAAGAGAATTTGCTGTCTATTTAGCCTTTCTGTGGGTCCAGGTTTCAATCCTTGGAGGACCTACTCTAACTCAGAATTTTGGGAATCCCTTGGGACTGAGTCTGGGATCTCAAACCCTCTGAGCATGGATTTAAGCAACTACAAACTACTGGTCTATTTCTGTTTTGGACCCAGGGCAGAGTCCATAATTAGAGCCTTCCCCTACCATAGTTCCTATCCTTGTCACTTGCCTATGGTTCAAATTATGATCTTTGGCTGGAGAGATGACTCACAGCATTTTTTCTTAGATTTTCTTAGATTTTTCTTAGATTTTTTATCCTTACACTTTTATTAGATCTTCTTTAGGAAACCTGGGTTATTCTGCATCCTTGTATACTTCCATTTTGGCTGGGTTCTACTCCCATTTTGTTGCCTTGAATATGGTGGAAATAATAACCAAAGTTCAAAAGTGATGAGGAAAGGAGAAAGATTTAGTATAACTCTTTAGCAAGAGGAAAACAGGTCAAGTGATTGATTATTTTAGAGAAGCTTCATGTATGAGAAAGGTTATTTCTAGCAGATGGAATTCATTTAGGGAGATTAGGTAATCTTTAACACTGAAGAACAATGACTTTCAGAGTCATATTTCTACTATGAAAAAGCAGCTTATAATCATTAATAAATTAGCTAATGAGTATTTATTTAGTGCTTATGGTATGATATGGACACAAATACAAATGCAAAAGTGACTTAGTTCCTGCCCTCAATAAACTTGTTCTCGTGGTAGGAGACATTTACAGATAAGTAAATGTAGAATGCATATTTAAAAAAATATGAAGTGATTGGGAGTGAGAACTAATAACTAGAAAGATTAGGAAAGGCTGCCTAAAGAAGGCATTCCTTGGCTCAGGTACTGAAGGCATCAGGAGTTCCAGAAGGTATAGTTGAGGAGGGAGGATATTCCAGGAATGAGGGATAGTCCATGCAAAAGGAAAAAGGAAGAATATAGGCTATCATATGCTGAGAATAGCAAGAATAAGCATAAAGATAGATTAATTATTAAGTATTTATGCTAGGCAGATTCTGGGAAAACAAATTCTTTGGGTTCCGGGGGGAGTATGGTTGCAAAGCTGAAACTTAAAGGAATTGACGGAAGGGCACCACCAGGAGTGGAGCCTGCGGCTTAATTTGCCTCAAAACAGGAAACCTCACCAACCCAAATACAGAAAGGATTATCAAGTTGATAGCCCTTTCCTGATTCTGTGGATGGTGGGGCATGGCCATTCTTAGTTGGTAGAACTATTTGTCAGGTAAATCATGATAATTAACAAGACTCTAGCATGCTAACTAGTTATGAGACTGCCTAGTGGTTGGCATCTCAGCTTCTTAGAGGGACAAGTGATGTTCAACCACCTGAGATTGAGCAAAAACAGCTCTGTAATGTTCATAGATGTCTGTTGCTCCATGAATGCTCACTGCCATAGGATAAGTATATCTATCCTATGCTGATGAGACCCATGACAGATTAGCTCTGTCAAAAGTTTTTCAACAATTATTACCATACTGACAATTAGACCATAAAGAGACAGGTTAGCTTTACCATTCAGTCAAAGAATACCATACTAATGCTCTGCCCACCATACTGTCACATTGTGGTACCTCCATTACATGGGAAGAACCTACATCTAAAAATCCAAGGTCTCCTACTATATGTTCTATTTCTTATACTATCATATATATATATGTGTGTGTGTGTGTGTGTGTGTGTGTGTGTGTGTGTGTGTGTATATCTTATACTATCTTATTCTATTTCTTATACTATGAGTTAAGTTCATTCTGAAAGTCAGTGAAAAAGATGTCTTTGTACAACATTTGCCTCACTTTAATCAAAATAATTTTCAGATCATATTATCATTTACTTGATGTCATGGGTTTCTTTGATTATAAAGGAGAACAATCGATCAAACAAAAAAGAGGTAAAAAAAATTCCTGTCCAACATAAATATATATATATACACACACACACACACACACACACACACACACACACACACAAAGCAAGCTATATTAAAAGATAGACAATAATTAAAAGAGGGAGGAATATTGGAATTAAAATGAGGTTAGGGAAGGTTTCCTGTAGGAAGTGAGATTTCAACTGATTCTCAGAGAAGCCAGGGAGATGGAGATGGGTAGGAGAAAAGAGGGGGGAGAAGAGAGAGGGGGAGAAGAAAGGGGAGAGAGGGAGAGAGAGAGAGAGAGAGAGAGAGAGAGAGAGAGAGAGAGAGAAAAGAAGAAGAAGAAGAAGAAGAAGAAGAAGAAGAAGGAGGAGGAGGAGGAGGAGGAGGAGGAGGAGGAAGGAAGAGGAGGAGGAGGAGGAGGAGGAGGAGGAGGAGGAGGAAGGAGGAGGAGGAGGAGGAGGAGGAAGAGGAGGAGGAGGAGGAGGAGGAGGAGAAAGGGAAGGAGAGAGGGAGGGAGAGGAAGGACAGGGAGACAGGGAGCAAGGAAGAGAGAGGATTTATTAAACTATAATTAGATTCTAATAAAAATAAACATAGCCACTCCCCTCAAAGAATTTATCTTTTAGTGTGGAAAGACAAAACAAAATGGAGTTGAAAAATTGGGGGAGGGGGAGAAAAGGCAGTGAAGGTTGGGGGTAAGGTGGAAAGTTGGTCTGAAGAAGCTTGGGCTGATCTGGATTTGAAGTTGACTGGCATGGGAGCATCTTCAAATAAAGATGGGGTTAACTACTATTTACTGGACTGCTCACACAGAACAAGTCTGAATCTGTGTTGCCTAGACCCTCCCAAGGTCTAAAATCTGGAAAGCCGGGGGTATAGCAATTAGCTCAGACCATTAGATCAATTTAACAGGCACTTATTAATACCTACTATTATGACAGACTGAGGAAGGCAGTTGTAGGGCCATGAAAACAAAAGTCTTTGCTGTCAAGGAGCTTATACTGAAAAGGCTGTCATTTGTATACAAATAAGAGAACAGTACATGAATACAGAGACCTTTTGAAAGGAAATGAGAACTAGTCATTGGGAGGATTGAAAAAAAAAACCTTATGAAAGAGATAGTGTCTGAGCTATGCTTTAAGGAAACCTAGAAATTCCAAGAGGTAGATGCATTCCAGACACTGGAGGGGAGGCTTGTGCAAACACCTGGAAGTGGGACTTGCAATGTCATGCATAAGGAACAGCTAATAAAATATCTGGACTAGAACAGTTGATGAAGGGGAAATTATATGTAGCAATGGTTACCTGGCCCCTACTTCCCTAAGTCAGGGTAGGTTACACATTACCCCTCTTCCAGGGTGCTTTGATACCTTAAAGAGAGTTTGAGGGTGATGACTTAGCCACTGACTCCAGCACCCACCAATAGAGTTCTCTCAATTTTAGAGGCATTTAGCACCCCAATTCTATTTAATCCCTTAACAGTTTAATTACATCTTACAGAGGAATGTGAACTTTTAAGATATAGCAAGAAAAAAATGATACAATGCCCCTGACACCCAGGGAACATCATCCACCTCCTTCATAATTCCTCAGTCTCTGAGAAGTGGGAATTTCATTCAATGCTTAACTCATTCCCTATATAGTACAATTCCACTGAGTTCCAAGTCCAGAGAACCTACACACACCATAAGCTAGAGTCAAGGCATCTGGCTTTTTGAGGTTTCCCTGCTGATGTTGACTAGAAGACTCAAAACCTGGTCCAATGGGAATTCTACCATCTGCTCTCAATTAAAAAGAACAAATAAAATAAACCAAAACAAAATACCAGGCACATTCTAGAGGCCACGGGGCAAAAGTCATTTCATGGCACCCATGCCATGGGTGAATAGGACCTTCAACCATTCTGGATCAAGGAGAATGTGATTGTCCCATTCTTGTTTTAAAGATACAGCCTGTTCCAACTATGCAGGCAATGGAAAGAAGTTGCTACCACACATGTGGTAGGGGAATGTAATATAATTTTTTCCTGAAGTAGGTATCTCTATGTTTGGTGGTCTGGGAACATGCAAATTTCCCATTATAAATGTAATACTGGTGATGATGATAGCTAACATTTATAATTTTATAGAACTCTTCAAAGTTTGCAAAATGCTTTATAAATAGTGCCTTATTCAATTCTCACAGAAATTCTGGGAAGTCGGTTTATCATTAGCTTCATTTTAAGTTGGAAAAAACTGAGTTAGATGGAGGTTAAGTGATTTACCCAATGTCATTCAGCCAGTAAATATATGAGGCTAAATTTGAACTCAGGTCTTCCTGACTCCAGGTCCAATAATATATTCACTATATCACCTGGATGAAATAAGACTGAAAAGTAGTTAAGAGTCATACTGTGGAAACCTCTGAATAACACCCTTAGGATCTTATGATTTATCCAGGTGACAAGAAGTCAGGGTTGATTTTTTAATATGAAAGCAAAATGGAAAAATCTATATTTTAGAATAATGATTTGGTAGCCATAGGGAGCTGGATTAGAGAAAGGAGAGTGTGGAACTAGAAGAACACATTAGGAAGTTATTGCAATAATCTAAAATAAAAGTCATGAGCACCCAAGCTACATTATTGGAGATTAGAAGAAAAGTGACTTCAAAAAGGTAAACTCCACAAGACATGACAACGAAGAGGAATGAGGATATAGAAAAGTACATTGAATTTAGCAGATTATGGATCTACAATTGCTGATAACATTGAAGACAGTCCCCTCATTTGAGTGATAGAATCAGAAACAAGATAGCAAAAGACTGACAAGTCAGGAAGAGAAGAGAAGAGGAAAAATGTATCAACAATCTCAGACAATCCTTTCTAGGATCATAAATCTTGAACTTGAAGGGGTCTTAGCAATCATTGAGTCCTACCTTTACATTGTAAAAATGATCCATAAATATATGTAACTTATTCAATGCAATCTGGATAATAAGTGAGAGCCAGAATTTAAATTCAGGTCTTATAATTCCAAGATCAACATTTTTTTTATTATGCTCCCATTATTTTCTGTCTCATTTCGGTGTAATAAGAAGAAATGAATGATGATAATGTGAGAAGATAGTAGTGTCAAAGTGTAGACACAGAATGTTTCTTTTAATGTTTCTTTTTTTGTTGTTTTTGCAAGACAATGGGGTTAAGTGACTTGCCTAAGGTTGTGAGGGAGGAAGAGAGGGAGAAAAGGAAGGAAAGAAGGAAGGAAGGAAGGAAGGAAGGAAGGAAGGAAGGAAGGAAGGAAGGAAGGAAGGAAGGAAGGAAGGAAGGAAGGAAGGAGGGAGGGAGGGAGGGAGGGAGGGAGGGAGGGAAGGAGGGAAGGAAGGAAGGAAGGAAGGAAGGAAGGAAGGAAGGAAGGAAGGAAGGAAGGAAGGAAGGAAGGAAGGAAGGAAGGAAGATTGAATTCAGTTGTGTGTCTTTAATGTCGGACAAGCTTTATTTTCATTTCTTGACTTAGTCTAAAGTGAATCTTTAAAGTTCAGCTCCAAGAAAAAAAAATAGTAATTCCAAGTTTCAATACTGGTATGATGGGTGACTCCTGCATGACTTCAGTCAGTCAAGGTGAGCCAAAGTCAAAATATCATGACCTATGTCAAGACTGCAATGATTCAGTGGAAAGAAAACAAGCTTTGGAATCAGAAGATTCAAATTTGACTACTCCTCTGTAATTTGGAAAGCCAAAATTGGGAATTCTTTGCACTGGGCAATACAAGAATTCATTTGAGCTGGGAATGGAGAGGAACACTAGTGATACAGAGCATTATACAAAAATAAGTGTAGTCATATTAGGAGAAAGAATGTTCCCATCCACTAAAGAATGCTATAGACAATCTGATGGAAGCAGAGGGAGCAAGGGGATGGGGGTGAGGAGTGAGGGTAGTGGTCCTAAAAGTAACATATTTTCATATTCTGAGGCAGTAACATCACATAGAAGTGTTCCAGAAGAGTGAAATGAAGCATGGGGGATGACAATGGCCCCACCTCACTCTGATGCTGACCCTTTAGAGGTCTTGAGAGAAGTCATTGGGAGTATAATACAAAGAATGTAGAACTTGAGAGTTATGGGACCTGAGTTGAATCCTGGCTCTGCCGCTTATTATTCAGATGGACCTAAATTAATCCCTTATTCTTTGTGGGCCATCTTTAAAATGAGGATGTAGAACTAAATGTCTTAGGTCCCTTCCTGTTCAACCTTGGGCAAATAATATCATCTTTATAGATCTGATTTTCCTTATCTATAAAATAAAGGTTTTTAACTAATTTATCTCTGAGATCACTAGCAGTCCTAGAAATGTGGTCTTATGTACCTCTATGGTATCCTTCAGTTCTAAATCTGATAATCTTTCTAAGGACTTCTTTGATTTTGCTAGATCAATTACATCTTCAAATTTAAATGATCATACCAATGGAGAAGCATTTTCCATTTAGTGCTACAAGCTAGGAGATGATATTACAAAGATGGTCCATAGGCAATAGGTATCATCTATCACCTGTGTCATAATTTTTAGGTCACTTCACTTCTATGAATTTTCATTTCTGAATCTTTCACTTTATTCATATTTTGAGGAATTAGGAATCACTTTAAGGTTATTTTATGTTTCTTTGTTTGACCTGTAGTGGGAAAGAGGTTGGGGAGAAAGGAGGGAAGGGTACAGTTAACTAGACTTACTATCAGGAAGCTGTATGATTAGCTGAGAGTAGAACTAAGAATGAAAGAATAAATAATATACTTTTTTTTGTTCAGTGCAGGAGGATAAATCCCTTATTTGGTTTAGGTCCATTTAGAAGGAAAGATGCCATTTCCATCTGGATAAAACAGCAAGTTTAGAGCATAGGTACCCAA
Organism: Macrotis lagotis; assembly: GCF_037893015.1. NCBI lineage: Eukaryota > Metazoa > Chordata > Mammalia > Peramelemorphia > Peramelidae > Macrotis > Macrotis lagotis. The sequence continues at coordinate 588,962,371 of NC_133666.1, read as the reverse complement.
CTCTGATGCATATTGATAGATGTGCAAATCATTTAACTCCCTAGTATCTTCAAAAATATGTTTTACAGTAGTTGCTGAATTACATTGATGAAGACCATTTCCTCACCAGGTATTTTTGATATCAATAAAATCATGAGAGAGAGAGAGAGAGAGAGAGAGAGAGAGAGAGAGAGAGCTGAGATGGAAAAAAAGCAAGAATCAATAAGTTAAAGGTAGAGCCTAATAACTTTCCTATATGCAAACATTTTATTCCATTCTTTTGCTGCATTAGGGATATATAGCATAATGAAGAGAAGCTCAGCCTTAGAGACAGGAAGACCAGGGTTCTAATGGTGGACCTGATACCTAATGATTGTTTGACTTTCAAGTCCTTTTTTTAATGGAGTGGAGTGGCCACCAGATTTGGGAAGACCTGGAATCAAATTCTGCCTTAAATACTTGCTAGCCGTGTGAACAAATTCTATAAGCCCCAGTTTCTTCATCTATTAAAAAAAAGAAGGTCCTTTCCAGCTTTAATCTATGATCCTACAAATTTGTGGTACATTAGAAAGCCATTTTCTCAAGGAAAACGGTGGAATAAAGTATGAAATATCAGGCTCTCCAAATTTCTTCCAAAAACAAAATACAATATAGCCCAAAGTACATTTTGATCAGAAGAAATAAATAAAAAAGGAATAAAGCAATTGTCCTGCTAAGACAACCTGTGAGGTTTTCAGGAAAGACTAGAACTCCAAGAGTAGAGGTTTGACCCAAACTAGATGTGGTACCAGGCTGTAGCTATGAGCCCTAGTCACAACTCAGAGGTAGAGGAAAGTGTCTGAGATCAGGTCCCAGGCAGAGCTCAGAAAATATTAGTACAAAAACCCTGAAACCTGAGGCAGCATCCCCCATAGCACAGGACTAAAACTTGACTATATTAATGAACTGATAAGCATAATAATAATGATGACTAAGTAAAGGAGAAAGAACCCAACCCTATATGTATAGTCATATGAAAAAATGCTCTAAATCATTATTGATTAGAGAAAGGCAAATTAAAACAACTCTGAGGTACCACCTCATACCTCTTACATGGACTAATATGACAGAAAGGAGAAATGGTAGATATTAGAGGGGATATGGGAAAACTGGGATACTAATGCATTGTTGGTACAGTTGTAAAGTGATCCAACCATTCTAGTTTAAAACTATGCCTAAAGGGCTATGAAACTGTGCATACATTTTGATCTATAAATACTATTAGTAGTAGACATCCAAAAAAAAGGGAAAGGGACAAAGTTATTCAAAAGTATTTATAGCAGCTCTTTTTTGTGGTGGCTAAGAATTTGAAATCAAATGAATGCCCATCAGTTGATATCTTTATGGAATATTCTTGTGCTGTAAGAAATGACAAACAGAATTATTTCAGAAAAACCTGGAAAGGCTTACATGAACTAATGCAAAGTGAAGTGAACAGAACCAGGAGAAAATTATACCCAGTAACTACAATATTGCTCAATGAAGAACTATGAATAATTTAGCTATTCTCAGCAATACAATGACCCAAAACAATCCCAAAGGACTAATGATGAAGCATACTGACTCCAGAGAAAGAACTGATGTCATTTAAATACAGACTGAAGCATACTATTTTTCACTTTCTTTCATTGTTTTTCTTTTATTCATCTTCCTGTACAAAAATGATTTCTATGGAAATGTTTTATGTAATTGCACATGTATTACCTATAACTGATTGTTTACCATCTCAGGGAGGAGGGTGGAGAAGAAGAGAGGGGAGAACAGAACTTGAAACTTTAAAAAACTTTTTTAATGTTAAAAATTGCTTCAATGTAATTGAAGGAAAATAATATATATTTTAAAATAAATAAACAAAAAATTGTTATCCTTCTCTAGGACTGGATGGGAAGGAAGAGAGAGAGAGAAAAAATTAAAAGACCATAGTGGGGAACAAAAGAAAACAGGAGGTAGAGAAAAGCAGGATAGCTTTGAAAATGATATGTAGTATTCGTTATACAGTTTTACAAACATAAATAAACTGAAATGGAAATTCATGGATCTATATTGAATCCTCTTTTATGTTATGGCTAAGTATATAGAAATGCTCTTTTTGTCTTTTTATATTTAAATTCAAAATGAATAAAAATGTTGAAAAAGAAATAAAAAATAATTAATTAATTTTTTTTCAAAGGAAAACCCTTTCTCTGTTTGATGGCCTGCTGCTTGGTCTGCTTACCACAAGTGTCTTTTCACTCCAATCTACCCTCCAATCAGCGGTCAAAATGGTCTTCCTAAAGCATAGATATGAGCCATGTCATTTCCAATTAATAATTATCAATGACTCCCTATCACCTCCAGAATCAAATAGAAATTCTTCTTTGATCTTTAAAGCCTTTTTTTAACCTTTTCTCCCCTACACCACATCTTACATCTTACACCCTATCATTTTCTCTCATCCAATAATACTGGAATTTTCACTGACTCTCCCCTATAGGTGGAATACTATCCTTTCTCCTCTCCATTTCCTAGATTTCCTAACTTACTTTTAAATTGCAACTAAAATCTCACCTTCAGTCAAGATGGCTTTCTGAATGCCCCTTAATTCTAGTGCTTTCCCTTGGTTGATTTTTTTTTCAGTTTATCCTGCATATAATTTTTTGTACACTGTTGTCTGCATCTGTGAGTTCCTTGAGAACAGGGACTGTCTTTTGTTTTTCTTTGTTATAGAACTTAACACAGTCTTTGACCCACAGCAGACACTTGGCAAATGCTTATTGACTTACTGACCATTCCTCCTGGTCCTTAGTTTCCTGATCTATAAAATCAGATGGACTTGATGATATCTGAGGTCCCATTCCAAATCTATAATAACTATGATTCCTTAATACTAAATCTTAAAAAATGAACTTAGTCTGAAGTGACAAAAGGTAGAATCTAAAGAATTAAGAGGGTATTAAGAAAGAATATGGGAAGCAGCAGAAGAAAGGACAGCTACTGAGGATGTGGGTTTATATTTCCCAGTTCAGGGACTCAAGCTGCCTCTTTGCCTCCATTTGGAACTCAGGAATCAGAAAAGTCTAGTAAAGAGTTCAAGATGACAGAACCATGGGATCAAAGCTAAGTAAGATCCCTGGACTAGTTGGCAATGAGTGGCAGCCATGCCAGAGGAATTCTAACTGTGGTGTTCAGATCCCAAGACCAGGGTTGGACTTTATCAAGCATAGTAATATAGAACGGGCACCAGATTTAGAATCTGAAGATCTGGACTTATTACATATATGACCTTTAGAAAATCACTTGATATTTCTGAGTCTTGATTTCTATAACAAATTCCCTCTTCTACAAAACAGGGGGAGATAGACTTGGACTTGGGTGAGAGCTATGAGACTTTCTAGTTCTAAATTTCATTTCTGAGTTGAATAAATGGTTCCTTCTATCTGGCTGTCACGGAGTCAAAGAAAGGCTCTCCAATTCTTCACTCAGTATATCAAGGTCCTGTGAAGGTACTGCAAGGGCTACCTAGATAAGCAAGACAATGTTCCTACCCTCAGGGAGCTTATGGTTGACTCATCAAAGCCAGTAGGACTAGGTTTGTGCTTTCCATGAGTGACTTTTCTGTGGATCCCCTCCTGTGCTCAGGCAACTCTGCTGCCTGGAACCAGACTATTAACCATTTGGGTTGAACACCACCCATGCCAGAGTGGGAGGCTGATTCAAAGGTATGATAAGATGAAGCAATCCACTGCTAGGTCTGTCCTACATGGAGCATGGATTCACATTCACAGAACTCAATAGAAAGGGAAAGAAGTGGAGTGAGAAGGAAGGGAGGGGTTAGTCAGTGAAAGTGACAGTCAAGTTTGGGTATAGAGCAGGGAGAAAACATTTTGAAAATAAGCATTTGTACCAAGTTGCTCAGAGTTTACAGGAAATGAGGCAGGGAGAAATTAACAAATAAACACATACAGTAAGAAATAAAATATTCTCTCTCCTTTCTGATCTCTTTGAAATGGCATAGTATAGAGAGTACTGGATTTGGATACTCAAAGTGGATAGAGTACCTCCCTGGAGTTGGAAACACCTGAATTCAAATCCAGCCTCAGAGACTTATTAACTGTGAGATATTGAGCAAGTTATTCAATTGCCTCCGTTTCCTCATCTATAAAAAGGAACTGGAGAAGTAAATGGCAAACCACTCCAGTATCTTTGCCAAGAAAACCCCAAATGGGGTCACAAAAAAAGCAGCCCCAACCGAAATGCCTGAACTACCTATTAGAGATTGGATGTTTTTCTCCAGTCTCCTTAAAGTCAAGTCTTGCCTCTGAAACTTATGAGTCATGTAATCTTTGGCAATCATTTCTCTGTGAAGATCCCAGGTCTGCCCATTGCAGAGACTCTCTGAACCTCAGTTTTCTCATCTATAAAATGGTGATAATAATCACACCTATTTTCCACTGTTGAAAGGTTCAAATGAAATAATGCATTAGCCCTATGCAACCTTTGGAACTCTGTAAATGTGAGTTATTATTATCATTCACATTCATAATAAATCTATATTTATATATTATATATTTTATTAGTATTCATAGGATTAATATTGGACCCTGGAAGGTGGGAGAAGTCATTTGTAAGTCCTGACTAATTTTTTATTATAAAGTACTTTTATGGCATAATTAGCTAATATAATTAATAACTGACATTTATGTAAGGTAGTACTATATATATATATATATATATATATATATATATATATACATTATCCCACTTGAGCCTCAGAATGACCTCATGTAGTAGGTGCCATAGATATTTATTATAAGAAGAATAATAACTAGTACTTATATAGGCTTTAAATCTTGTAAGGTGTTTAACATAAATTGCCTCATTTGATCCATTATCATTCATATTTTATGGGTGAGGGAAACTGAGGTTCTAGAAGTGACTTACCCCCAGTCATATAATTAGTGACTGAAGTGGGATTTAAAGCCCGTCATGCATTCTATCCATTTTTATATACTGCCTTCTTGCTCATTGGAGCATCACAATAGCTCTATAAAGTAAATAGTTCAAGTGTTTTTATAGGTCACCTGACAATAGGACCAGAGTGAGGAGGGTCTTTAAAGGTCATCTAATTCAATCCCTGCATTTTACAGATGAGGCAACTGAGATCTGAAGAGTGAAGTGAGGAAGAGGAAGAATCTGAGGAAATTGAGTCTCCCAGCAATTGAAACACTTGCCCATAGTCAGGCAACTGATGATGATGATGATGATGATGATGATGATGATGATGATGATGATGATGATGATGATGCTTGTCCTTCATTCTTGAAGACAACCATGACATCAGGAAGGTGATCTATGACAAGCATGTGAATTGGATTTGAGGGGGGGGGTTGCTGTATTAAGTCACCAGTCTTACTTTCTCCTTCCAGAGCTAGTTAGGGGTCAGATATGAATCAGAATGACTGGAGATGGCCCTGGATGTGAGGCAATCAGGGTTAAGTGACTTGTCCAAGATTATACTGCTAGTGAGTATCTAGTATATGAGGCTGGATTTGAACTCCTGTCCTCCTGATCCAAAGACAGTGCTCTATCCACTGCACCATCTAACCACCTTCAGTCAGGCAATTAGAAATAGGAGAAACATAGATTTTGACCGTTTGTCTTACCTGCCACACCCCAACTGTGCCTTCAAATTCAAGCTCAATGATCATTCTCCCTAAGACAACTTTGAAGATTGTACGTTAATAACTCAGCTCAGAGGTATAGTGTGCAAAAAGAAACCCTAGGCATTAAGAATTTATCAGATGCCTCTGACCAGAGGGGCAGCTAGGTGGTCCAATGGATAGAGTACCAGTCCTAGAATCAGAAGGATCTGAATTCAAGTCCAGCCTCAACTGTGTGACCCTGGGTAAGTCTCTTAACCCTGATTGTCTCAAATCCAGGGCTTCTCTAGACATTCTGATTCATATCTGGCCACTGGACCCAGATGATTCTGGAGGAGAAAGTGAGGCTGGTGACTTAGTACAGCCTCCTCTCACTCAAATCCAGCTCACTTGCTCGTCAAGGTGTCACTTCCCTGACATCATGGTCTTCTTCAAGAAGGAAGACAACTGAGGCAGTTAGGTGGGAGCAGTGAATAGAGCACCAGTCCTGGAGTCAGGAGGTTCTGAGTTCAAATGTGGCCTCAGACACTTAATACTTATCTAGCTGTGTGACCTTGGGCAAGTCACTTAATCCCACTGCCTTACCAAAAAAAAAAAAGAAAGAAAGAAGAAGGAAGACAGCTATGGGTCAGTTACTATGCTATTCCCTAAAAGACAAAATGGGAGAGCAAACTTCAAAGTGTTATTGATTTGCCATCACCATCATCATCATCATCATCATCATCATCATCATCATATAAATGGATTTCACTTAAACCAAGGCCCAAAAAGGGTAATTGGCCTGCTCAAGATTGTGCAGGTAGCAAGTAGTTAGGCCTTGAGTCAAATCCAGGTCTTCAAATCTAGGTCCTTTCACTGGTTGACTCGGATTGACCCAGGCTTTAAGGAAAGTGGTAACAGAGCAGAGTGTGACTGGGCTAAATAAATCCCTAATAAGAGGAGGGAAGATTTATAAGCACTGACTAATTTTTCATGAATCACTTGCTGCACGATGCAGATGTAAATAGGTGTCAGTCCACTCCTACAGGTGAATAAGTATGTGTCTGTTCACACTTAAGTATATGTGTCCATTTCTGTATGTAAAGACCAAATTTTCTCACTTACAGTAGAGCTTTGGATGGTCCTGCATTATAAATCCACACAAGATCAGAGGGTGGAACGATTTGATCCTGGGCCTGGCTCGCACTAGCTAAAGATGAGATCTAATCTGATAGGTTAATTCAAATGGTATCAGAGGGGTATTATGACTCAATCTATTAACTTTCTCAAAGAACATAATGCTTTTTTTTCCCTTTTTCATAATGCTTTTTAACAGAAGTTCCTAATATCTTCCTAATATCTTGAGTCTAAGGTGACCCTAATGGAGGATTTCAGGCACTGGAGCAGGCCAGGGAAGGTCTTCTTTAGGGACTGCTAGGTCTCTCCACATTCCTCCTATCTGCTTTGCCTCCACTTAGTTTGAGGCAGCTACACAGTGAATAGGTTGCCAGACTCAGAGTCCAAAAGATTTTCGTGAATATATATCCAATCTCAGACCCTTACTGAATGACCCTGGGCGTGTCACTTAACTCTGTTTACCTCAGTTTCCTCATCTGTTAAAATGAACTGAAGAAGGAAATGGCAAACCATTCTAATGTCTTTGCCAAAAAAAAAAAACACACCAAATTGGGTCACAAAGAATCAGACATTATTAGAATGAATCAACAACAATAACAACAAAACACTTAGAACTAGTCTTTGCTCCTGAGAAGAAAAAAATCACCTTCCCAGTTTTAATCTGAACTCTGTCATTAATGTCTTATGTGATCTTGACAGTGACTCCTTTCTAATAGATTTTTTATCTTACATCAATGAAGGGACTAGATGATGTTTAAGAACCTTTCTAGATCTTACATTCTGATTAGGCTTATTAATTCATACTACACTATTAGAAGCTTAATGTGTAACTTATCTTAGAAGCAGTTGCATTTTTCAAAAGGACCAAAAGAGAGAGAGAGAGTAGTGCTTAACACAAAGGAATGAGACACTAATGGTAGAATTTCAAATATTGCACAAAAAGTAAATTTAAAAATAGTGACTTATTCATAGAAGACATTTCATAAATGTTTGATTAATTTGATGGAAAAAAATACAAAATAAATTGAAATTAGGCTGATTTAAATTGAATCGGGAATCACACCACTGTGTAGGCTACCACCTACTCCAACCATGGGTAAAAACAAGCCTGTTATACCCAGCTGTTCTCCTATTTCTACCTGTCACACCTTCAGTTGTGTCACTTCTTTCAAGAAGTTCCACCAAACAGGCCCCATATCTTTTTGGGTGTTCTCCTACACCTGGTATGTTGCCCATCAGTGATATGAGTATACCAAGTGATAAAAACAGCAGTAGGGCCTTCTGGGGAGGGAAGATTGAGAAAACTGAAAATTGGCAGGTGCTTCTGAAGCCATGGCTGAATTATCCCTGCCCAATCATTTTTCAGGAGTTTCCTGTGGTGGCAACTCATGGGCAGACCTGTTCCCCAACTGATAACAACACAGGTGACCCAGATTAAGGAGGCAGCCCTAGAGAACTACAGAGTAATTACCTCTTCCCATAGATGACTAGATAGTCCTATGAATCTGGCATCATGACAGTTACTAATTAAATAAATCCCTGGTGGTGGAAGGGAATTACTTGGGTCATTTCTCCTATTAGACTTCATGGATTTGAAAATTGAAAAGGTCTCAGTCCAATACCCTCAATTTACAGAGGAACCTGAAGCACAAAGAGGTCAAGGGATAATATAATAATATTAGTGGAATAATAATAAAATGGAAAGAGCGTGAGCTTTGACATCATTGATTCTGGGTTCAAATCCTGTTAAGCTGCTTACTATGTTTGATTTAGAGGAACTTAATCCTGGGCTTCAATTTCTTTCTCTATAATTGAGGAGGTTGGATTACCTCTGAGGTCCCTTCTAGCTCTAAATAATCCTAAATCATATAAATAAGGTGGGCAAAGTCCTATTGGTGACAACCCTAGCCTTTGAACTCTCTACCCAATGGTTTTGTCCACTACCTTTATAATACCCTGTTATTCTTATATCTGGTCATATTTAATCTGTTGACTTAGTGGTTATTTCCCATGATCAAAGTCTTTCAATTCCCTCTTCCTATCCATGTTATAGGTGGTTCAATTCAATAAGTTTTTATTATTTGTTATTGTGCTAGGCAGTAAGAAAAATATCAAGATAAATAAGACAGCCTCTGCTTCCATGGATACCATGCTTTTACAGGGGAGTAAGCTATTGTTCAGTTGAGTTCAACCCTTCATGTACCACAGTGCATCAATACCATCCATGGAGTTTCTTGGCAAAGATACTAGAGTGGTTTGCCATTTCTTTCTCCACTGGATTAAGACAGAATCCAGGTTCACACAGCCAGGAAGTATCTGATAAAGCTTAATTTGAACTCAGGTCTTCCTGACTCCAGATCTGGTGCTCTATTCCCTGAACCATCTAGCAGCCTCCAAGACACAGAGGCTAAGTGACTTGCCCAGGATCACACAACTAGTAAGTGTCTTGAAGTTAGGTCTTCCTAACTCCATGCTCAGTACTCTATCAACCTAGCTGCCCCAGGGGGAACAGGACAGCCACAAGTAAGTATGCAAAAATAATAAATGTATAAGAAAAGCACGATATATACTTTGGAAGAAGGTAAGATCCTTTCTGACTAGATGAATAAAAGAGGGCTTCATAAGGGAAAAACTATAGCTTGAAGGACACATTTCCTTCCTTCGTTGCCATCTAATCTTTTGATAATGACAATCTGCAGCCTCCTCATTTTAGAGATGAAGAAATTCATCTCTTGATTCCCAAACTGGTGTTTAATTATATACTGTCTTGAATAATCCTGTGCTGTTTGTCAGATGTTCATTTCTTCTTTCTAATTCCCACTAGGAGGGGGACCACATTTTACATTTCTTAGGCGTTACCAACAGTTTTTGTTATAGGCATAATGTGGATTAAAAGAAAAAAAAAACAATAGATTCACAATCTGAGGACCTGAGTACAAATCTAAATTTATTTACTATCTTGGAAGTTCTTTTTGCAAGGTAAGAAATGTTGGTTGAGTAAGTAGTTGCTATGATCTTTTATTGCTACATTCTATAACTGTTGCAATGATACTAATAAGTGAAAATTATGTAACATTTTAATATTTGCAGAGCACTTCACATACATTACCTCAACTGGACGTCAAGGGGAATGTGGCTCATTTTCAATTGTTCCTTCCACCTCCTCCCTCCCTCACCAACCAAGGACGCTGATCCATTGACACCGGCCATCCTGCTATTCCTTAAATAAGATGTTCCATCTCCCACCTCCAGGCATTTTCCCACACTGTTGCCCTGCCTGAAATTCTTTCCCTCCTCTTCTCCCTGTCCCAGTTTCCCTAACTTCCTTCAAGTTTCAGCTAAACATTTCCTTCTACTTTATAGGAAATCATTAATTCTAATGCCTTCCCTCTGCTAATAATTTTCAATTTATCACGTGTGTGTGTGTGTGTGTGTGTGTGTGTGTGTGTGTGTAGAGAGAGAGAGAGCTTATTTTTATATAATTGTTTGCATAGTTACATCTCTAGCCTTTAGCCAGTTATTCATGGAATTTAAAATGACTCACTCATGGTCACACTACTGATGTCCAAGGGAAGATTCAAATCAAGATTTTAATGCCTCCAAACCCAGTTCTCCCCCCAAAGAGGGGGAACTGTAGGGAACTTGCTGTAGGGAACTTGCAGCAAGAAAACTCACTCCACCAATGCAGATTGCATCTATCCTCAGTTTATAGTTTAGAGAAATAGCTGGGACAGTGAGAGAATAAATGAGTCTACAAGACTTGAACCATGCCTTCCTGACTTCAAGGCCAGATCAGTCATCCTGATTTCTGTCCACTCAGTTATTATGCCTTTCAAGATGACCCTTAGAATTAAGAAACATGAAGATATTAAAATTCTCTCTGGCAGAGAAAAGACTATGTGATGCAGCAATCTAGTCCTCTCTTAATGCCACCTAAGATCATGTAAGTTTTCTTGACTGTTGTTGCACACTCCAATATTGAAAATTTGTGGCATCCTTATTTTTGAATTTGGAAAAGTGAGGTCCAGAGAAGTCCTAGATATCAAGAATTATTGTTGTTGTTGTTGTCCAGTTGTTGGCAATCATATCCAATTCTTCATGACCTCATTTGGGGTTTTCTTAACAAAGAACTACAGTGATTTGCCATTTCCTTTTGTAGCTCATTTTATAGATGAGGAAACTGAGATAAACACTTGCCCAGGGTTGCACAGATAGTGAACACCTAAGGCCTGACTTAAAATCAGGTCTTCCTGATTTAAGGTCCATCAATTTAGTAGAATAAACCATCAATGACTCTAAATTGTAGAGATGGTGCCAATCTGTATTGTAGAGGGAGTTCCATTACCCTGGAATTCCTTATAGCTACAAAATTACAGACCCAGTCCCTAACCATATAATGGAAAACATCCTAGTAATAATATAATGGAAAACAATCCTAGATATCCCCAAAGTGAGGAATGGGTTACCTCTGGAGTTAGTTTCCCATCTCTGTAAATTTTCCAACAGATATTTTGAAGACAGGATTCTTCCCAGGCAAGGATAGGATTAGGGAATCTCTAAAACCTCCCCATCATCACCACCACCACTAAGAATAAATAAATGAATAAACAAATGGATGGATGGATGGATGAATAAATATATAAACTAATTAATTAATTAATAGGCAATGATAAGCTGGAGAGTGTCAAATGTGGCCATCAGGACTATGAAGAGCCTTAAGTCTGTCAAATGAAAATCAATTGATTTAAGTGTGTTTAAGCTGGAGGAATCAGTCTGGTATATGAAGGACTGTCATGTGGATGTGGAGGAAGGATTAAATTGTTCTCTTTGGCCCTAGAGAGCATCATCAAAAGGAGTGGGTGAAAGTTGCAGATTGAATTGCCAGACTGGATTCCAGGAAAAACTTCCTGATGTCCCACAGTGAGATGGATTGTATGAAGAGGTGACAGGTTCACCCTCCTTGGAGGTTTTCAAGTAGATGTTTGATGACCACTTGGAGAAAAAGATATGGTGCAGTAGTAAGAACCCTGGATTTAGGATCATGGATTGCTTCAGAGCCTACCTCTTCTGCTTACTGCCTATGATTCTGGACTAGATGACCTCTCCAGCTTTAAGTTTATCATCCTCATGGTCAGTCTAGGGAAATTAAACTGGGGTCAAGTGGCCAAGTTTATATCCAAACTGTCTCCCCTTCTTTCCAGTTAATGAATGTTTATTAATGTTTTAATGTCTAAGCAAAATAAAGTAATAGTAAAAAAAAGTCATAATAATAATATTAATATATCAAGAAATTTTAATAAAATAATATAATAAGTAATAATAGTACTTATTTTATAAGATAATAGTAATAAAGTGACCATTTCATGCCTGAAATTATTACATATTATCATTACTTTATAGCCATTATTTTATATAATAAGAACTATTTTTATATAAAAATAACTATTCCTATGATCCTGCATTGTGAATGATTCAATTCACTTACCTGCCTCCTTAAGGGATGTCTTTCTGTTGGCCCAAGAAAACTTGAATTAAAAATCCACTCCCTCCACACTCCCTCTCCCTAGTGTCCACTTATTTATTTCCAAGGTTACTTAAGAAGTCCAACAATGATGTGTAAAGATAAAATGCTTGGAATGTGGTATCTAGTTGGTACAGTGGACAGAGAGCTGAACCTAGAATCAAATCTAACTTCAGATTCTTACTAGCTGTGTGACCTTGAATGAGTCACTAAACCTTGATCTGCCTAAGTTTCCTTATTTGTAAAATGGGTATAACAATAGCACCTTACTCTCGGGGTAAGGTTCAAATGAGAAAATATTTGCTATATTGCTTAGCATGAAAAGAGCTCATTGGTTTTTAATTCTTGTATCTTCAACATTTCATCCCTTTCACATTCTTCACATTCACATTTTATGTACAGCTATCCATGGGGTAGCTTCACGTTTTCATTACTTTTCTGAACCTTTCATGTGAGCCTACTGGAATGGATTGGGATGTAATCTAGTCTCTAGATGTATTTCTTCATTTTTTTTCTCTCCTTAAAACCTATTTTCAATCATTCTTCATAGTTGTTAGGAACTGTTGTGGGCGGGGAGGGGGAAAGCACTATAAACTACCATCACCTGGCATCCTTGAGCACCAGAGCCTTATTTTACTAAGTGCCATGGGAGCAGGAGTGTATTAAGGAACTGGGAAGGATATTTAAGCACTGGTATTTGGAAACCTTGGTATACAAAGGGAGACAAGTTCTCCCTTTGTCTCCCACCCCTTCAACACTCGCCTGGGAAAGACTGAGGGAGTCCAGAAAGGGACTCAACATATGATGTCCAGAAAGGGACTCAACACATAGTAATAACTCACATTTATATGGTACCTTCCTCATAATAACTTAACAAAATAGTTTGGCATAGAAGCAACAGGGTATGGAGTCTAGAGTACTAGAAAGAGAGTTTAAAAGACTTGGATTTGAATACTGCCTCAGATACTTTTTTTTTAGTTGTTTTTTTTTTTTTTTGCAAGGCAAATGGGGTTAAGTGGCTTGCCCAAGGCCACACAGCTAGGTAATTATTAAGTGTCTGAGACCGGATTTGAACCCAGGTATTCCTGACTCCAGGGCCGGTGCTTTATCCACTGTGCCACCTAGCCACCCCTGCCTCAGATACTTATTAGTTACTATGTGCAGTCACTCTGGCCTATCACTTTTCAGATATTATCAGATTTGATCCTCGCAAAAAATCTGGGATTTTACAGATGAAGACACTGAGACAGAGATTAAGTGATTCACACAGCTAGTGTGCATCTGAGAATGGATTTGAACTCAGGTCTTCTTGATTCCAGAGTTCTAGCCATTGAGCTCCTGGGTTGTATTCCAGGCATGGAAGAAAAACCATTGAAAAGGTATTTAAATTGAAGATGGAGTGGGGTGTATGAAGAATAGGAAAATATTGCTGTATTGCAGATTATGTAGAAGGGAATAAAGTATAAGAAGACTAGGAAGACAGTCAGAGACAAGTTTGTAAAAGAATTTAAAAACCAGATCTTACATTTTATGTCGAATGTAGCATTTGATATTTACTGATTAGAGAAATAAAAATTAAACAACTATGAGGTACCACTTCCCACCTATCAATGCTGAATAAAGGGAGAATAACCAAGAGGAACATTGTACACATTAACAATATTTTGGGTGCACACAATATTTTGAGTTGATCAACCTTGATGGATGCAGCTCCTCTCAGCAGTTCAGAAAGCTAGGACAATCCTGGGAGGATCTGTTATAGACAACGCTATCATATTATATATATGTTATAGGCAATGCTATCATATTGGCTAAGATAACAAAAAGGGAAACCAATCAATATTGGAGAGGTTTGGAGAGGACTGGGACATTAATGCACTGTTGGTAGAGCTGTGAACTAATACAACCATTCTGGAAAGCAATATGGAATTATGCTCAAAGAATAATAAAACTCCTCATACCCCTTTGACTCAGCAATACCAATACTAGGCCTATATTCAAATGAAATCCAAAAATACAGAAAATTTCACATGTTCCAAAATATTCATAGCAACCCTTTTTGTAGTGGCAAAGAATTGGAAAGTTAGGGGTTGCCCATCAATTAGGGAATGGCTGAACACGTTATGATATATAAATGTTATGGGAGTACTATTGTTCTATAAGAAACCATGAATGATCATAATCTAGAGAAGCATCGAACAAATTACAGGAATTGATGCCGAGTGAAGTGAGCATAACCAAGAGAACATTGTACACATTAACAACAATATTTTGAGTTGATCAAATTTGATGGATGCAGCTCCTCTCAGCAGTTCAGAGAGCTAGGACAACCCTGGGAGACCTATTATGGACAATGCTGTCAACTTCCAGAGGAAGAAAATCAAAACAAAACAAACAAAAAACCCCACAGAATCTAAATGAACATTACCTTCACTTTTTAAAAATTTCTCTTATATTTTTCCTTCCTATCTCAGGGTTTTCTTTCTTTTTCCTTAGTCCTAATTCCTCATACAGAAAATGACTAATCTGTAAATATATTAAACACAAATGTATAATGTACAATGTTCACCAGATTGTTTGCTACTAAATGGGGGAGGGAGGGTTGGAAGGAAATTATGCAACTTATAAATATGCATAAGCATGTGGATAAATGTTGAAAAGCTTTCATAACATGTAATTGGAAAAATGTAAAATTTCATTTGAGGAAGAAAGGTAGCATTTGAGCTGTTCTTTGAAGGAAGGTAGGAGAATTTTTAAGAGCCAAGGTTAAGACGGAATATAGTCTGCAGAGGAAAATAATCCATGCAAAGGCATGGAGGTGGGAAATGGAAAATTGAATATGGGAATTACAAGTTAGGTCAGTTGGGCTGAACTTAGACTACATGACAAAGAGTAATGTAAAACCAGCCTTGGATACAACAAATACCAATTTTGCTGATGTCACAGTTTTGTCTGAGAGCCAGGTCTAGTTGTCACCATGGATATGACTCAGAACAACAGAGATTTCTGAGAGAGAAATAGCTTTCCTCCACAAAGCCAAAAGAGGAGCTTACATAATAATAACCCTACCATTTTTCAAGGCATTTGTCAGTGGTCCCTCAAGTATATTTCCTTGGGCTGTTTCCCAGATTGAGGTCAAGCTGAATGTCATCACTTAGGTCCTAAACTTCTTCCAAAGTGCAGAGCAAAATACTATTAGTTACTTTCATACTTTGAAGGGTTGGTAGTCTTATCCACGTGGACATTGCATTCAATATTGAAGTCCAAAACCCAGCCCTGGCTGGCCACTCCTGAATAATTGTGAGGCTATCCTGGATAATAGACTGAGGTCTCATTTCAAGTAAGAGGTGATAGTTTCACTGTATAATGCTCCAGGATGACCTCATCTCAAGTACTATATTCACTTCAGGTTGTCATATTTTAGGAAGGACGGTGATAAATCGGGGGATACCTAAGAGGCGCAGTTTCCGGAAATAAGGAGGCAATAGTCCCATTATATCCTGCCATATTCAGATCAAACCCAGAAGATGATGTTCATTTCTGTTCTTCACATTAATAAATTAGAGAAAGTTTGGAGATCAGCCAGAATGATTCACAAGTAAAAGCTGGGCAAGGGATGTTTAGACAAAAGTTTGTCTGAAAAACTTCTGAGGTGTTCAACAGATTCCCAACTCAGAAGAGATCAATGTGTGATACACCAACCAAAACCTTTAATGTAGTGTTTGATCATTTTAAGAGAGGCATCGTTTTCAGAAATAAGGAAGTGGCAGTCCTACTGTATCTTCCTACTCTAACCTCACCTAGAGCTCTAAGAATGGGCAGTTTTGGGAAAAAACACTGATAAGTTGAATGTCTTTTACAGTAGTTTTGGTGGTAAAGACCTATAAACTAAAGAGAGCATCCATCACCTGATGAACAGTTGAGCAAGTTATGGTACATAAATGTTATGGACTGCTACTTTATTTATGAAAAGAACAAATATTTCCATAACACAGTACAATAATAAAAAAGGTGATTGCACAGAAAACTTCAGCTCTACCATGTAAAACTTGCTAATTCCTCCAA
Organism: Macrotis lagotis; assembly: GCF_037893015.1. NCBI lineage: Eukaryota > Metazoa > Chordata > Mammalia > Peramelemorphia > Peramelidae > Macrotis > Macrotis lagotis. The sequence goes on along the minus strand of NC_133666.1, from coordinate 588,946,012 downwards.
ATAGGAGTTATCGTACAAATTTCCTTTCCCCCCCTTTTTTCTTTCCCCTACCCTACCCTAGAGATGTCTACCATTAGATATAAGCATATAAATATTTTATATGTATATGTAAAATTATTCCATATATACTTCTATTTAGTAGTTCTTTCTCTGGTTTAGATAGCATCTTTCTTTATATGTCCTTTATTTTTAACTTGTGTATTTATAATAGTCAAGATGACTTAGTTGCTCAAAGTCATTGGTAAAACAATATTGCTTTTCTTATATACAATATTCTCTTGGTTCTGCTTACTTCACTCTTCATCATTTCATGTAACTCTTCCCACACTCTACTAAGATCATAGAACTCACTATTTCTTTTTTTTAATTAAGGCAATGGGATTAAGTGATTTGCCAAAAGTCACACAGCTACGCATTTATTAAGTGTCTGAGGACTCCAGGGCCAGTGCTCTATCCACTGTGCCACCTAACTGCCCCGAACTCATCATTTCTTAAAACACAGAAGTGTTTTATTATACATATTACACACCACAATTGGTTCAGTCATTCCCCAGTTGATGGGGATCCCTGTAATCTTAAAGTTAAATTGTAAAATGTCCAGAGAAGGTCAACCAAAATAGGAAGAGTCCTAGAATTCAATTGATGATACTGGGTCTATTTAGCATAGAAAAAGGAAGAGTCCGAGAAAATATTACACTGTTTCCAAGTTTCTGAAGGTCTGTAATATATAAAAATGTCTAGACTTGTTCTATTTGACCCTAAATGGCAGAATCTATAACAATACCTAAGGCATCATGAAAAGGAAAACTGATCCTTAATGACAAGGAAAAAACTTCCAATAATTAGAAATTGAAGTGAAAATAAATATCTATCATCCTGGTTATTCAAGTAGAGGCTAGAGTACCATTTTTCAGAAATAATGTAATGAAAATTCTTTTTTAGTTCTAACATAGACCATATAGTTTGTTGAGATTGTTTCTGAAATTCTATTTCTGGGAATTCTCTTATTCTGGTCCTCTGATGCCACATAAGGATCAGATGAAGATATTGGAGATGGTTAGTCCAGAAAGAAAAGTCTGGGAGTGAGGGGGATAGCTAACTTGAAATATCTGAAAAGTCAAAATATAGTCATAGCATGTTCACATTGTTCTGGTTAGTCCCAGAGGGAAGATTTAAAATGAGCAGAGTAGCAAAGAGAAAGATTCAGACTCCATATTTGACAAAACTTCTGAATAACTGGAGAGGTCCAAAGGTGGCAATGGGTGCCACACTAAAGAGTAAATTCCTTATCATTAAACATCTTCTCAAGAGGAGACTGGATAATCAATTTTAAGTGATGCTATGGATAGCCTTACTGTTCAGCTACAGTTGGACCAGATGGTCAATGTGGTCCCTTTGAACTTTCAAATTCTCTGATTTTGTGAGTCACATCTGCCCTTCCCTACATTATTGGCAGGATTCACCTAAAGGCATTGAGTTCAAACCAACCCCAGTAAATTCAGTGCTGTCCACATCCAGTAATAATTATAAAGCTGGATAGAAAATTGATCACCTTTAATCAAGAATACTAGCTTCCCCTGCTTTCTCATTATTACTACTGATTGTTTGGCTCTCAGTCTTTGGACTTTGCCTATCTACCTCCATTAGATTGTAAGCTCCTAGGGGCAGGAATTATTCTTTGTTTTTTTATCTCCAGTGTTTATCTTAACATTATGCATTTAAATAAATTTTTATTGATTACTTGCCAATCTAGGTGGGAGACTACTTGATACAATGAAAAAGACATGAAAAGTGGAAAGAGTCAAAGAGGATATATTCAAATCCCAGCTCTCCTATATCTGTTCTTTATGGATATAAGCAAGTTACTTCCCCTCTCTGGATCTCTTTTTTAATCATGTTTAATAATCCACAAAATGGGATTAGATTGGTTAATCTCCAAGGTCTCTTCTAACTATGAATTTATGATCCCATAATTTTGGGAAGCAGTTTGGCACAGGGGATAGAGGACTGGACCTAGAGTCAGAAGGACCTGAATTCAAATCAGCACTTATTAGCTGTGTGACCCTATGTAAGTCATTTAATTCTGTTTGCCTCAGTTTTCTCATCTATAAAATGAATTGGCAGAAGATGGCAAATCACTTTAGTATCTTTGGCGAGAAAATCCCATATGGGGTCATAGAGTCAGACACAACTGAAAACAACTGAACAATAACAACAAACAACAATATCTACCTTCTCTCTGCCTTAACTGGACTCTTTGGGCTCAATCTCTATGTGCCTAAAGCTAAACCCCTCCTGTTCAGTTGTCTACCTGATCCTGGTTCATCCTAGTCAATCCTCTCCTGTTATTCTCTTGTGATAGAGATGACTAATATTCCTCTTTCAGAGGTTATCTTGTATTAAAATGCTTTCCTGGAGACCAGCTGTCTGGAGTGACTGCCTTCCCAGGAGCCAGGTTAACCAACTTAACTCCCTATTATTTATTCTACCTGGCACCTCACTATAGGAGTGACATCTGCTGATTCAAGTGATGGAAACCCCAAAACCTCAACAAAATAAATTAGAGAACATTTGCTCAACTTGACTCTTGGAAAGTGAAGTCAAACTTGCTCTTATGGCTGAACCAGTAAAGGAAGGGAGAGCCTTTGGTAACAGCACAAACAGGCAGAAAAGACTGGTTCAAAATTTGACAGTCTTAACATCTCTTACATATGTCCCCATCTCTCCTCTGACATGGCCACCAATATAGTGCAAGTCCTCATTATTTCTATGCTGTCATAGCCTATGTCATGAGTCTGCCTGCCTCAGGGCCCCACTCCAATCCATCCTCCATTCAACCACAAAAATAATTTTCCTAAAGTACAAATCCAACCATATCAGCCCCCCTAATCAATAAACTCCAATGACTCCTTATTACCACAAAGCAAATATAAAATGTTGTTTGACTTTCAGTCTTCTTGTACCTTATACCTTATACCTTACTCTCCTATAAATACTCGTCGATCCAATGACACTGGTCTCCTCACTCTTCTGGAAACAAAACACTCTATCTCTCAGCTCTGGGCATTTTCCCTATTTGTCTCCCAATGCCTAGATATTCTTCATCCTTAACTTCTCTGGTTTTCTTTAAATTTCAAATATATGGGGTGGCTAGGTGGCGCAGTGGATAAAGCACCGGCCTGGAGTCAGGAGTACTTGGGTTCAAACCCGGTCTCAGACACTTAATAATTACCTAGCTGTGTGGCCTTGGGCAAGCCACTTAATCCCATTTGCCTGGCAAAAACCTAAAAAGAAAATTCCAAATATAATTCCATCTTCTACAAGAAGCCTTCCCTTTGTTGTTGTTTAGTTGTTTTCCAAAGTGTTCCACTCTTCACGATCCCATGTTGAGATTTTCTTGACAACTTTACTAGAATGGTTTGCCGCTCCTTTTTTCAGGTCATTTTACAGAGAAGAAAACTGAAGCAAACAGAGTTAAATGACTTTCCCAGGGTCAGACAGCTAGTGACTTCCTGCTCCAATGCTCTGTTATAATCAATCTCTTCTTAAATTCTTGGTTCTTCAAATGACTGACTCTATGCTTATCACTGTCAACCTCTCTGAGCATCTGTTCTAATTCAGTCAATATGAGGTCCTATGTCCTGAATATTAAACAAAAGCCTCAGAGGTCAAAATAAGATGATACTTTTAAAATAAACACAATAGGAGACATGCATGGATGGCTTTCTCATTGGTTACAGAACTATGTGAATGATTGCTAGGTCATGAGTTCCATCCTCATGTGGCACAAACAATGAAGCTGTTCTTTATGGCCCCTTTCCGATTTTGTGCTTTAACCCCAGTTTACAATCTTGCGAATGTGTGCATCAAGGGTCATCAGGAGGAATAAATAAGAGAAAATAGATGTCTCAGGGCTCATTATTGAGGGCAGAGGAGACTATTCAGCTTTAACAGAGGCAGTGTTGTTTGGTAGATAGAAGGTTGAACATGAAGCCAGAAAGATCTCAGTTAAAGTTTTACCTCTGGACATCCTGTGTGACCTTGGGAAAGTTATGACCTCTCAGCTCTATGTATGATTCTCCGACCTACAGTGGCAAAGGAAGTTTCCTTATTAATAGAGTCTCTACTCCCATCAACAGTTTTAGCATTACATAAGATCATCAATTGAGAGCTACAGTGGATTTAGAGACACTAAGTCCAAGTGGTATAACCAAGATTTGAATGCAGCACTTCTGATGCCAAATCCAGTAATGCATTCTCAAATTAATAAAATGAAAGCACTCTCCAAAGAGAAAGGCTCCATGGCTGGCATTCTGTAGGGCTCTGTGTTATGGCACAGAAATCACCACTTGTTAATTTTCCAAAATGGCAACCTCTTAAAGGACTTCGGCCAAAGTATCCTTTCAGCATATAACCTCCCAGTAAAACTCTGCTCTGGCTTCTCCCACAGTGAGGTAGCAAGTCTCAGTCTAGTTAACCAGCATCAGCATTGAAAATAAGTTCCCGTAAACCTTTAGAAGCATCTATCATTTTTTCCTTTCTTCTACAGCGCAGCCCCGGATGTGGGTCAGTGTGGAGCTCCCCACCTCCCACAGGGCCTGAAATTGGGCCAGGGAACAGTGGAGTGACCCAGCAAAGCTTGTCCTTATCCCTTCTTCCCCAGGTGATTTTTTACAAACAATCAACAACAGAAGGTTCCACTAGCTAAGTCTGACTCTCTATTAGGGAAAATTAAAGTTAGACTCAGGCAGAGAGGGAGAGAGGCCATGTCTATTCATAGCGCCTGAATCATCTGGGTCTCGGTCAAATTGGCTTTTGGAGGTGGCTTAACAACTGCTCTCTGCAGTTAATGGGCTCAGTCATATGCCACTGACCTGGTTCAGTCATAAAAATAGCTGAAAACACCAAATTTACTTTGCACAGGGGATACAGAAATGGGCCTGGAGTCAGGAAGACCCCATCAGGCCTCAGATCCTCATTAGCTGTGGGACCCTGGACAAGTCACGAACTCCAAACATTGCCTCACTTTCTGCATCTTTAAAATGCGGCTGATAAGCACCTACCACAATGGGTTCTTGTAAAGAAAGATTGGGTGAGATTTTTGCAAAGAGCTTACTACAATGACTTGTACATTGTGGGCCCTTAATAAATGTGCATTCCTTCTACAGAACTTCTCTATAAAACTTCTTCCTCTATAGAACTACTTCTAGACACAGATACATCCATTTAAATACTTACTTCCACCTATTAGGGGAATCTAGTGGAATAGCGGATAGAATGGTGGGCCTGGAGTTAGGAAGACATCTTCATGAACTCAAATCTGGTCTCAGCTGGGTGATCCTGGGCAAGTCACTTAAACCCAGTTTTCTCATCTAGAGAATGAGTTGGAGAAGGAAATGGCAAAGGACTACATTATCTTTGCCAAGAACACTTCAAATGAGCTCACTGAAAGGCAGACAAAATGGAAATAACAAATAGCACTGATACTCTAATGGGAAAGGACAAACTTATACATGAAATTTCCTCATGAATTCTATGTGCACACACCCGGGCAAGAGGAACATTGTGACATTTGGAGAAAGAATCTACAAACCCTGAGTTTGTGAAGGTGGAAATCTTCCACACCAGCTCCTCCTCTGATCAGAGAAATCAGGAACAGTCATCTTTCTAGATGACTCACAAGGAGTGATTAGAACAGATGTTTTTCTCTACTGCTCATAGAAGCCTTCGGCTATATTCAATTTCTGATTGTCTAGAACTGTCTCTTCCATCTGTAAACCAGGGATAATAATTTTATAAGACTCAGAGCCTGCTAATTTCTTTTGGCGCCTTAGTATTGTACTAAATCCAAAATAACCTGGGTCTTCTGATTAATCTACGGGTCCTACTTTACATCCCTGTCTCAATGATGCAGGATAGTGTTTTGCAGAGGGAGAAATAGATGGAACAGGGTGAGGTAAGGAAGTAGGTTATTTTATTTAAGAATATTTGGACATTTTGATTAAAGGAAAGTAGTTGGTATAATATAGTGTCATATTTGGATCCAAAACACTCCAAAGTACAACCTGAACCAGATTAAAATGCAATTGGAAAATATTTAACAAAATAAATAAAAATAGGGGCAGCTAGGAGGCACAATGGATAGAGCACCGGCCCTGAAGTCAGGAGGACCTGAGTTCAAATCTAACCTCAGACACCTAATAATTGCCTGGTTGTGTGACCTTGGGCAAGTCACATAACTCCATTGCCTAAAATATAAAAAAATTAAAAATAAATAAACAAAAATACAATAAAAGTGAAATAATTACCTAGCTGCTTGGCCTTGGGCAAGCCATTTAACCCCATTTGCTTTGCAAAAACCTAAAAAAAAATGCAGCCCAGAAGGACTTGGAATCAGGAAGACTGAGGCAAAATGCAGCCTCACACACACTTACTAGTTGTGTGTGACCCTGGGCAAGTCACTTAACCCTTTTTAACCTCAGTTTCCTCATTTGTAAAATGACTTGGAGAAGAAAATAGCAAACTAGTCCAGTATCTTAAACAAGAAAACTCCAAAAATGAATGAAACAACTAAATGGCTACAAAATCCATCCTACAAAAATCTTTACATTCAGTCTAGGGGTCCCCTTTTCTAATTGAGTTTGACATACCTGGAATAGATGGTAGAATTCTAGATTTGCAGTTAGGTAGAACTTCAATCTTGCTTCAGACCTTTACTACCTGTGTGACCCTGGACAAGTCACTTGACCTCTTTCAGTCTCCAGTTCCTCATCTATGACATGAAGATGATAATAGAACCTCCCTCCCAGGGTTGTGATGAGGATCAAATGAAGAACAGTCATTTTTCAGTCACATCTGACTCTTTATGATTCACACTGGAGTTTTCTTTATAAAGATACAAGCTTGTCATTTCCCCTTCCAGTTCATTTTTTTTAATATATGAGGAAACTGAGGCAAATAGGGACTCTTCCAGGGTCACATAGCTAGTAAGTGTCTGAGGTCAGATTTGAACTCAGGTCATCCTGTCTCCAGCCCTTACCACAGAGTTTCCTAGCTAACTAGCTGGGGGTTTTAAAAGTCCTCATCTTGAAAGAGTTATATAAATGTGGCTATTACTGTTCAGATGAAGCCATTGTCACTCTCTGGACATCCTGCCCCTCCAACTTCCTTCTATTAGAAATGTAAACTCCTTTAGGGCTTTTTTTTTTGCCTTTCTTTTTATCCCCAGCATTTCATGTAGTGCCTGAAGAGAGTATTTGTAGATTGACTGACTGATTGATTAACCACCAACTTGCAAACTACAGAAAAAAATTCTGACCATAGAAAGTTACTGTGGTGACAAGGAAGAACAAAACACACACTCAGAAGAGGATAACAAAGTTAAAATTCCTACATACAAAGCCTTAAAGAACAATATGAGGTGATCTCAAGCCTTGGATAAGCTCAAAAAGAATTTTGAAAACCAAGAAAGAGAAATAGAGGAAAACATGGGAAGAGAAATGAAAATGATGGAAGAAAATCATGAAAAAAAGTCAACAACTTGGTTAAAGAATCACAAAAATACTAAAGAAAATAAACAGTAAAAAAAAATAGAATAGACCAAATGGTAAAAGAAACACAGAAATCCAATGAGAAAAACAATGCCTTGAAAAGCAGAAATGACCAAATGGAACAAGATACACAAAAATTCACTCAAAAAGGAGAACTGGCCAAATGGAAAAGGTACAAAAGCTCACTGAAGAAAGTAATTCCTTAAAAGTTAGAATTATAAAGTGGAAGCATAAGAATTTATGAAACTTCAAGAAACAATCAAACAAAAATCAAAAGAATGAAAAAACTAGGAGACCATGTGAAATATCTCACTGGAAAAATAGCTGGCTTAGAAAATAAATCTAGGGGAGGATAATTTTAAAATGATTGGACTGCCTGAAAGCCATAATCAAAAGAAGAGCCTAGATATCATCATCAAAGAAAACTACCCTGATATTCTACAACCAGAGGGTTAAAAAAAAAAAAAGAATTGACTAATCAGCTCCTGAAAGAGATCCCAAAATGAAAACTCTCAGGAATATTATAGCCAAATTTCAGACCTCCCAAATCAAGGAGAAAGTATTATACACAGCCAAAAAAAAGTTTGAAAATTCTTTTTTCAATGCTGCCATTTTTTTCCCTGAAGGATAATATTCAGTTTTGCTAAATAGGTGATTCTTGATTGTAGTCTTTTGCCTTCCAGAATATCATATTCCACACCCACTGATCCTTTAATTTAGCAGCTGCTAAATCTCACATTATCTTGATTGTGACTCCACGATATTTGAATTGGGTTTTTTTTGGCTGTTTGTAATGTTTTACTTGCCTTCTCAATGAGGGGGGAAGGAAAAATGGGAGGGAAGGACAGAATTTTCAAAATTTGAAAAAATTGAATGTTATAATTGTATTTACATGTAATTGGGGGAAAATAAAATATCAAATAAGAAAAATTCACAATGGAAAAAAAAAATAATAATAATTTACATTTATATCATCATGCTTTGCTTCTCCTCTGACAACCTTATAAAATAGTTATATGTTTTGTAGGGCACAGTACTTTAAGTACATCACCTTCATTGGGACAGATGTAGGCCACATTAGCCTCATTTCCATATTCCCTAGCAGAGAAGTTTCCTGTCCTAGGAGTTCCTACACAGAATAACTGAAAGGAGTTTATGACCAAATATGGAAGTATTTACACTCACTTCCATTGCTACAAAGTACCAGCACTTATGCTGAGTAATTGTCAAGAATGATATTTGGCACAATCTGGTTGGTCTTGTTCACTACATACCCCCCCCCCCAACTTGAGAATACTGGAATTTTAGGTGAGTAAACAATTGATAGGGCTCTCTCCTCATCCTATGTATGCTTTCAGCAAATTTTGTCAAAAACTGTATCTGCAAATGCCTCCACTTCCTGAACCATTAAACTAAATTCTACCCCTGGAATCATCTCAGACTCACATAGGTGAACTCTCATCTTAGCTTACCTGGATCAAGGCTTCCACATCATTTCTGAACAGTCATCTGTCCTCTCCTTTCTATCTTCCTCTAGATGTGGTCTCCCCCCATTAGCATGTAAGTTCTTTGGGTACAGGGAGTTTCTTCTTATTTGTATTTATATATTACCAGGGCTTAGCACATATTAAGTACTTTAAAAATTTCTATTCATCTATGATCTATCTCTATCTATTCAGAACCATAACAAGGTTAACTGGCACAGACTTGGTACCAGAAGTAGAACTCAGTAAATAAATGAAATGTTAAGGGTTAATTTAGTTTGGAAAGTACTGTTTCCTTTCTCTACTAGGTGCCCAAGTGCACCTTGAGAAAACTCATCAGACTTCTGACTGTTTGCTGGTGGGGTAGAAGTTAAGAGCTTATAGTTCAAAGATGGAATCTTTAAAGTGTACAAATAATATTTTTAAAATTTTATGTATTCAATTTAAGCTGGCATCTTCACAGATCTCACCAATATGGGGATAATATGTAAGTGCCTGAATTAATTAAATAATTGTGTTGAAGAAATAAACAAGATTAGCATATCAGAGATCAGAGAATGAGAATGACTACTTAAGGAATGCAGGAATTGAAGGATAACTGGATTTTTCTTTCTATTGAAAAAAGAATATGGCAAATAGCTCACATAATATAACCAACGTGCCAGATAAATCAGTTCATCATCTGATGATGATGAAACATCATCTTCAAACAAATCTTCATAACAAATTTCTACAACAAAGTTCAGAAACCCAAAATATATAGAATATTGATAACAAATAAATAAAGATCCAAAAACCATTTCCTGTAATGAATGATCATATATTATAAGCAAGAAGATGTCAAATGACAATCACTAAAAAGGCACACTAATAATACATCATTGGTGGAGTTGTCAATGGTCTAACCATTCTAGAAAGTAGTTTGGAATTAAATCACAAGTCACTAAACCATGCATTCCCTAATTCAGCAATACTATTCTATGCCTATATTTTAAAAGATTTAAAAGAAAGAATAAGTAGACCCTTAAGTAGAAAAAATATCCATAGCAGCACTTTTTATTATAACAAAGAACTAGAAATAACATACCAACCGATTGATAAATGTCTGAATGAATTATAGTATGTGAATGTAATAGAATATTACTGTGTCATAAAGAATTATGAAAAGGAAGGATTCAGGATCTCAGGGTCTGGTCTCAGGCACTTATTAATTGTATGATCCTGAGTAAGTCACTTAACTTCTGTTTGCCTTGATCCACTGCTGAAGGAAATGTCAAATCACTCCTGTATCTTTGCTAGGAAAATCTCATGTATAGTTTGGTGGATGGAGTCAGGAGTTGGACTAGACTGAATAAATACTGTTGTTGGAAGATAAGGTTTGGATGGGAATAGGGAAAGGGAAGAATGAATAAGAATGGGAGATAGAATTGACTCCTTTACTGCCCTTTACTTGAGAAACAAACATACATTCTTTACTTCAGGGCAGTTCTGATTATTCGAGATTAGCTAGATAGGACCTCAATGAAAGAAATATGGCCTCAAGCTAAGCAGAGAGGGAACTTTGTTGTGAGCACGGGGATTGAAGGGATTTACCAAGATTATAAAATTTATGTGGTGACTTGTACTTAAAGAAAGCTGATATTTCTATTGTTTGAACATATTGATTAATAAAGTTTGATTGCAGAAAAAAAAAGAATAGTGGTAGAGATACCAAAAAAAAAGACTCATGAAGTTATTTCATACTTTCATACACAATCCTCATTTTTGTGTATAGAAATGTTCATCTTTGTTGACTTCCTAATTTAGAATGAAAACATTTTAAATTATAGTGAGACTATGCTTTGTTATTAGTTTAATTGGAGTCATTTCATTATTGTTTAGAATTAAAATTTATATCAGTTGAAAATTAGACAGACTATTGTTAACAAAGAACAGGAATCCCAGTTATGCGGAGTTATTGTATATTAAATTTCACATTTTTCTTTATGGTAGATTTCTGAAGGTACACATAATAGATTGTTCAACTGGAGTCTTGGTCAAATTATCGTGTTATCTCCCCTATTAGAATTTGTATTCCTTGCATGGAGTGTAGTGCTTTGCCCATAGTAAAAATTTAATAAATGTTGTATATATATTCCTACATTTGGACATTCATACTGAGAATGCAGTAAAATTCATTGAAGGAAAGACTTTTGTGTCCAGCCACCAACCCAGCATGGCAGATGAGGCATGAGTCCATTCAGGAACAGGTGCTGGGAACTGTCAAGAGAATGAATGAGGTAATGTGGCATTCCAGAAGAGACCTGGAATTAAGTGTAGAGGCTGACATTTAATCATTGTGACCTCATGCTGAATATCTGACTGAGCTCTGGTTTTCTCATCTGAAATGGGTTTAATGTAATGCTATAGCTTCTAATGGATGCTCCAAGGAGCAAATAAAATATATAAATATGTGTGTATGTGTATATACATTTACATGTATAATTGCAAATGAACTAATATATTATGTAACTAACATATATGTGTATGTGTGTGTGTGTGCTTTGCAAATCTTTTTATCTCCTGCTTCATATTAAATGCAGGATCACCAGTACTAAATACATATCTATAATTATTTCTGGTGTGGGAATTTAGATTTCAAATAAAATTTTGAGGCAAGCACTTTTTCATATGCCAAGTGATCCAACACCACTTTTGAGGCAGTTTGGGACCAGGGTAAATTGATCCCAAAACAATATTCTTATGGTATCGGTACTGAAGGGGATCTGCCATGACTAAAATATATATTCTACACTATGAAATGAAATGTAAACCAAAAAAGAAAAGAATGTGTGTGTGTGTGTGTGTGTGTGGGGGGGGGGAGAGAGAGAGAGAGAGAGAGAGAGAGAGAGAGAGTCTGTTGCATGCCATGGTACAGAGCTGCAATTGAGAGAAAATAGAGATATAGAGAAAAAATACTTAATCAACTGCATAATAGGTATTTAGATAGTTTGACTAGTATTGGCATGATTTAAATGATTCCAGATGAAACTCACTGTGTTGAGTGGGACCCAATAGGGCAATATTGCAAAGTCTCTTGATAGTTGTCTTCTATCCTCTTTTCATTTTGGTTCTATTTTAGTAGTACCGCTAAAAGAGAAGTCCAAATTGATATTAGTAACATCAGCAGCAATCCAATGGCAGAAGGTTATTGGTAGCCAGCTGCTTACTGCAATGCTCACTAATGAGCATTCCAAGCATTCCAAGTGGTCTTGAATGCCACAGTTGGGATAAGGTTTGGAGAAGGAGACTCACAAAGGTAGTAGCAGGTTTCTGAACAACAACCCTAATTTTCCACCCTGAAAAAGAATGACATTGCTCTCCAGGATACAATGCACCACCTGAATCACTGAATGGAACACCGTACAGTAAAACTGTATGGATTGGATCTCCGAATTTCAAGAACCCATGGAAGCAGGAATAGAGGAGTGAAGGATGAGCACCTTTAAAAAATAATTCCAAAAATGACCCTTTTTTCCCCCTTTCTTACTAGTGGGTCTCTTTTGTTTATGCAATTTGCTGTGATCCCCACAGCATTCTCTGACCTAATTAACATTTTAGGGTTGCTTTTTTGGGCTCTGTCTGTGTCTCTGTCCCTTTATCTTTGTCTCTCTGTTTCTCTCTATCACTGTCTTTCTCTGTTTATGCTCTCATTTTTTGTATGTCTCTGTCTCTCTGTGTGTCTCTGTTTTCCACCCCCCATGTCTGTCTGTCTTTGTCTCTCTGATTCTCTATCTCTGTCTCTCTCCAGTGCACACACTTCCATGTGTGTGTTTATATCTCTCTTCTTTTCCTCTTTTCTCTCACCTAACAAGTTCCTGTGTAAATATGCAGCTGTAACTAGACATATGTGAGAAACCTTACTGTGAGTCACATTTGAATTTTCAATACAAACTTTCCTATTATTATAACTAGTTCCTGGACCCTGAACATTCAGAAACTTGGAATAGAAAAGAAGAAATGCAACTTAATTTAATTTAACATTTGTCAAACATCTGGTAAGTGCATGTCACTGAAATGGTCCCTGTCCTCAAAAAATCTATTGGCTCTCTTCTCTCCCAACTCTCAAG